>NC_142529.1:1032500-1187500 GCF_964205215.1 Stylophora pistillata
CCATACCTAAGTCGTTAAAGAGAAGTTTTTTCCTTCACATTAAGCCATGGTGATTACCAATCACCACCCCGGCTGATCACTGTGCTAAATTTATTTGCCGAGAGAAGTGGATTTTCGATAGTGGCTAATTAATGGAGCATTTTTCTTGGAAGACAGCGGTTAAGAATTTTCCAAATCGAGTTGGAATTGCCATTCGATTTTAAATTTTCTGAGCGAACATGTTCTTTTTTAGCAAGCTTGATTTCGCGTCTAACCTCCTGACGAAAAAAGCGATAAGCACTCCGGTGTAATTTGTCATTAGTTTTCGTGGGCTTTTTGTGCCACTTATCAAGCATGTTCATTAACAACAACAATAACAATATTAATTTCTATAGCGCATTTCCATGCAATGTTCTAATGCGCTTTACAACACTGTGCGGGGGACTTTTTCCAGACTGCCAGTGGCAGTTTACAATTAATAAAGAAGAAATTTTACACATGCCTCCCTCCCCCCAATTCCTAATAAACAGGCCACAGTAATCTCGTAAAGTGGGTTCTTTAACGTCCCCTGCCTAACCAAATTAACTGACAGATGCAGGAGACGGGACCTCCGGCTTTACGCCCTTTCCAAGAAGACGAAGCAACGTGAGTGAAGCGTCTTGCTTAAGGACACAACGTAAAGCCCCAGCCAGGACTTGAACCCGCGCCATCTGACCCAAAGTCCAGCGCACTGACCACTGGACTACTCACGCCCCCCCTTGATCTCAAGCATGATGAACGGATTAGACCTTGAATTGGAATTTCTCATAATTCGTTTGATGGGAGCGTGCTCGTCCAAAAACCTGAAGGAAAAAGCAGTTAAAGACATGTATTTGATCTTCAGGATGGTCGAAAAGAAAGTATTGCGATCGTAATTTTTATAGCTTCTCGTGGTTACAAAAATATTCCGTGGCCTTAGTGTCTTGAACTTAAGTGTTAAGCTCACCAATCTGTAATCGCTGAGTGTAGACTGTATTACGTCACAAGAATAGATGATATTCTCGTTCGTTGTCAGAGCAACATCGATGAATGATTTGGATTTTTCAGTTACTCTTGTTGCGGTTTTAACGAGTTCTGTTAAACTAAAAGTCGAACAAAAATTGCTCCACGCGCGACTATCAGAATCACTCTCAAGAATATTACAGTTCCAAGGTTTAATTAAGACATTTAAGCCATGTGGCAAAGAGTGCATTCATTGACAAAGCATGTATTTACATAGTTTAATGGCAAATAAAACTGAGTCTAACGGTTACTAAAAGGCTTAAAGTCAAGCTTCTAAATTATGTTTTTAAACACGTAAAGATTTGAGGTACCACGGGTAGACGAAGGTAAGTTATTTCAAAGTTGGCTGGCGATTCTTGCGTATGATTTAGTTTGTTGAGGACTTTCACCACTGAATAAAACATGGCCTGCGAAGCAAGCCCTGGGGGAGAGGAAGGGAAATTGGGGCGAGCGGAGCGAGCGCAATCCCCTCTCCTCTCCCCCAGGGCCTACTTTGCAGGCTAAATAAAACATTAAGTTCGTGAGAAGAGGGGAAATAATCACTAGCTTAATGTTAAGCATATTTTCCTTCTCGTTGTCATTTGAAACGTATAGACATCAGTATGGAGAATATGCATACTGACGCTAGTTATAGAGTATAACTAATCCTGCATGCAATTAAGTCCTACATGAAGCAACATTTGGCCTTGATTCAAATAAGTTCGGTCAAGAGCCATAATTGGGACTGGCTCTTGGTTCGGTGCGTAGATTCTGCTTTTAGGGCGCAATGAACATACAGGTCTGCAACAAAACAAGGGCTTTTAAGGGCGCTCAGGACCTGTTATATCCTCATAAAAAATTTAAAATGTAATTCCTTTGCCAAAAAAAATTCATTTCTCAATTTCAGGGTTGGCAATCGCTGTAACCCGAGACTCCTGAAGTGCTCACACCCTTGTTTGGAAATCCAAGATCAAGATTATACAAATTCAGGCAATGCAATTCGAAATCATTAGACATCGTATCACTGCTGTTGCTCTTCCTAGATATTGCAACTAGGTACTTTTAATTAGAGGAAATTATTGAGCTACCATGGGCTCTTATGCGTTCTTTTTTTTTTTTTTTTTTTTTATATATATATTATCTATGTAATAAGTAACATTTTCAAAGGACGATGATCCTACAACTATAAAGCCGAGCCTGAGACTCGTCGCCAACGTTGACGAGGGTATGGTTCAATCGAGATTGCGTGAAAATTTTTACGAGACTCGCGATTTTAATTCGAGATACCATTCGTTGGCCCTAATTAAGGATAATCAATTATTTATTTAGGTTCTTTTTTAAATGACCGAGTGCGCCGCTTGCTAAAAATGAACACAAACAAGGTTGGACCAATTTTTACCAGATTGAGGAAGGCGCTCCAAAAAAGACTTTTCTCGGAGCGAGGTACTGCTACTTTCTAGTTTTTAATTTTGCCCTGAAATTTATTACCGAGCTTACTTTATAGGCCAAGTGAAAATTCCTCGGGTAAATATCCATTTTTTTGCAATTTCTTAATGCTTAGGCGATTCAAAGTAGCATTAGAAGGGGTTTTTGTGAGTTTTCAGAAGCTAATTTCACTCATTTAGGACTCAGGTTATCCGATGCATAATTGCACCGAGTTCTCTTTAAGTCTAATTTTATCTTTTTAAATGATGTCGGTTAATATTCACGGATTTTTTAGATTCCGTGCACTGACATAAGTTCAAATTGAACCTTTCTCAAGTTTGAAATTTTATCGAGCAAATTGAAGTAAAATTTGAGATAAAAACGCGAGTTTGTCCATGTAGAGCCGGTAACAAAAGTAAAAAGGGAACGGAAACTGCTGCATGACTGAATGCATCCAAGACTGTTTAAATCCAAGACTGTTTAAGTCCTAGTTGATAATCAATAGCAGGGAAGGACTGGAATCTTCGAGAACTTTTTTTAAAATTACATTCTTTGTGATGAGGGAAATGCTCTGGTCATTTTCAGAGGTGTCTGTTTTAAAAGTGTTCTCCTCTACTTATCTACCTCACGTTTGAAATATCGGTTGATACTTAAGTATCAGATGAGTGGTTGATTACGTAACCATCGTACTAAACCATACAAGGGTAATTTTTTTTTTTTTGAGCACGTTGGCTTCAATTTCTTGCTCTTGTTCCAAAGGTGAATAAGGCCATTCACTGGATAAATCCCTATCCAATGGATAGCACAGAACGTTTTACTCTCACCTATTCGCTGGATGGATATTTATTTATCCGCCCTTCGAACAACTGTGCACTGGAGAGCACTTTGATATAAATATGTGTTGACTTCCTAAGGCTGCATCTGCTTGTTGACTTGAGTTTAAGGGCTTAAACATTACGCATGCATGCTTTTCAAGCACTGGTGCCGAATGTAGACTTTAGCAAGGATCAGCTGTCACCACATTTAAGGCAACTTTTTTGTTTAAACTTTTGGCAATTTGTCAACTCTCAATTAATCCCATTCAGACGTTCTTATATGTTAATGTCATGCTATTCATTTTTTTTTTTTTGGAAGAAGACCAAGGAACTAGCTGAGTAGAGTAGACGGAGACAAAATAGGAAACGGTAGCAATTGTTCTCAAAAGACGAAAATATACTTGCAACCTCTTTGAAGAAAACACATCACTTGGCGATGTAAGTATAATACAAAAGAACTTGATTATGTCACCAGTCATTATGTAATCGTGCTACTAAGAATCAGATGAATTATGGATTACGTAACCGTCATTTTAAATCATACGAGAACGACTTTTCAAACAAATTTGGCGTTTGATTCTTGGAGAGCACTTATACAAAAACTTATGCTGAATCTCCATGGCTGCATAGAGATTCAGATTAGATAGCCGGAAAAAAAAATTGAGCATTTGAGCAGTATGAAGTCTTAGACCAAAGTCAGTTGTTCAATTAAAGGCGATTTTTCAACCTTGGCAATCTGTCAGTTTTTCTTAAATCCCATCCGGACCTTCACATACAATCATATTATGCAATATTTTATTATTCTTTTTTTCAAGTCTCAGACCAATGCCATCTGTTGGATCTCTTGGGGATACCAACAAGAATCCCAACAGGAACCCTAACTTCTTTTTCTTTGAACTTATCCTGAGAATGGTCCTTTCTGGTCGTTTACTAGACACTTATTTTTTCTCCCGATGGCTTAAAATATAAAGGATTAATCAATTACAAAATTTAGTTATACGTTTTGTAATAGTATTGAGTATAATAACTGATATGCCGATTTAAAAGATAAATAAATCAGTTTGGTTCTACGATTTTTGCGGCTTTCCAAACTTACCGCAATGAAAAATATATTTGCGGAAGATGCAGGGTGAGATAAGAAGACATACGACAGCTTTCAAAGGCCGATCCAGCCATGTTGATAATCATAATGAGGTAAAACTTCATTTCATTAGGAAAAGTTTGCAAGTGTTGTTCTGTCCCCTCATCCTACTCTACATAACCGCTGGATTCATTACTCCATTCACCGCGGGCTCGTGCACTAGCGGCAAATGTTTCGCCACTTTCCGTTTCGTCATTGGAAAGGATATGGTGGATGGCCACGCCCTACTTGGTCACGTATTTGCAAATGTCTCAGTGATAGGAGTCAAGGGCTGTTACAGAGCATGTCAAACAAACTGCCGTTGTATCTCGTTCAACTTCATGACACATTCCTACCAGCAAAATTGTCAACTAAATGAAGAAAACCGACATATAAAGCCCAGTGCCTTGAGAGCGGTGGCTAGCTCTCAGTACTACGATCTGGTAGTCCGCTACAACATTGCGGTGGGAAATTATACGTAGCCAGCGTGATAAACTTATATTTAAAATATGAAATTGTATTTTAAGAGTTTTCAGTTGTGATTTGTTCTCATAAATTTTGAAGACTCGCGTGATGCGCTCAGTTAAGCAATGAGCCTATACTGTAAAGAACCTCTTTCCGCCAATCGATGCTAAAGAGTTAATTGATTTTCTTGTCATAGGGCAATTCCGTAGCTTCATCGTCTAGTTGTCCTCAGTGTTCAAACAGTTGTTGCAGAAATCGGCAGTGTCTTAATGGAGGAACATGTCAGGAAAATTGTCAGGAAAATGGAAAACGATTCATCTGTGACTGTTCGGGATTTATTGGCCAAATTTGTGAGCAGGGTAAAAAATTAATTTAATCTATAGTGCAACTGCAGTACTGCACTCTTTGAAGTTCTAATAAATCGAAAAGTTTCCCTTCTGCAATCGGCTTGATAGACTAGCGGAAAATTGATACTTTCGTAGGATTAAATTACGAGTCGTAGCAGACTATTCAACCTCATTCATTTATGTATCAATTTGAAATGCGATTCACGTTTAGAGTGTCAAGACGCCCTTGGCATGGAGAACCGTGCAATAACTGACGGACAAATAAGCGCCTCTTCAAGATGGAGTCACCGCCATGACGCTTCTAACGCCAGACTTCACAATCGAGCAAGCGCAGATGGCGACGGGATCTGGGAACCAGCAACAAAAAACACCAATCAGTGGCTTCAGATTGATTTGGTCACGCAACACAGTGTGACACGTGTGGCAACACAAGGAAGAGACGATCGTTCACATTGGGTGACTAAATATCAATTACAGTATAGTAACGACGGGTCGACCTTCCAGTATCACAGAGAACGAGGGAAACATATCAACAAGGTTAGTCATTAAGCAGATCTTTGGACTCGCCGAAAGTTTTGATAAATTATGTGGTAGTTTCATGCAAAAATGTTTTGGTTCTGCTCATCATGACGTCAGTATCTGCGAAAAAAGACTGTGTTAGCTTAATTGTCTGCCTCAGCGAAAGTATGTCTTTAAGCGATTAAATCTCCAGTACAGACTCACGGCAAGGGTCCTATAAAGAGAGAAACAGTGCCTTTCAAATGTTTCATTAAGGCAGATACGATCAAGGGATGAAACGAAACGAGAGCCTTAAACATATATAAGTTCAACAGCAGCCAGCTGTAGTCGCTGTGACATCAAATATTTCACAGCAGGTCTTATACTTTATTAAGGAATTTTCAGGAAACAGGGATGCAAGCTCCGTGGTGTCAAATTACTTGATTCCACCAATCACAGCGCGTTACATTCGTTTCCGACCATTGGCTTGGCACTGGCAGATAGCCATGAGAGTGGAGCTGTATGGTTGTCATGGTAATATGGACTTTTTGCTTTAGGAAGTCTTCTTAGTCGAATCATGAGAGCATCATGGTCTCTTTTCAAAACTTTGCGCACCTAAATAACATTATCAAATGTTTTGATTCCGCGTGAAAATTTCTCACAGCAATGGATCTTTTTAGCAAAATTTTCTTTATTTCTAGATGAAATAAACAAAAAAACAAAGGTACAGTGGGCTTATATAATCTTTTTTCTACAAAAGCCATATGGTAAAAGTGTTTATTCAAAGTGATTTGAATAAGACTAAGCAAAACATACACCGGTACCCCTTAGATGATTTCCAGGCTATTTCTCTATTGTGGCGCACTTTCTGTTAATTCATTTTCGAATTTAGAGCCGGTGAGTCTTAACAAGTCCCAGATGTGTCCCGGCATTCAAATCGATCATCACTGTCGTATTATTTTGTAGAAGATAAGAATTGTAAAGGAATGTATTTTGCCCGCCATCACTTCTGCAAAACCCTCACAGGCAATGCATGGTTTCATCGATAGATATACCAACTGTATATTTGATTTGTTCGACATTTAGATTGTAACCGCACCCTCGGTATGGAAAGCCGGGCAATCCTTGACGGACAAATAAGTGCCTCGTCACAATATAGTATATACCACGGCGCTATTTACGCCAGACTCCACAATGAAGCAGTTCAAAATGTACACAATGAGGCCTGGGAACCATCGACAACAGATGCCAATCAGTGGCTCCAGATTGATTTAGTTACGCAATACGGCGTGACACGGGTGGCAACTCAAGGAAGATACCAGCTTACTCATTGGGTGACTAAGTATAATCTGCTCTACGGTAATGATGGGTCAACCCTCCAGTATTACAGAGAAAGAGGACAAAATATAACGGTTAGTCATTGCTCGATATGGACATGAGGTTTGTTTTGAAATTACATACCAGTTACAAGTAAAGATGTTTATATTCATTATGCAAATAATCTCTTTCGAGCAGGTTGTTTTGTCTTGGGAAGATATGCCTGCCAGGCTTAATGGTTTAAGGAGTATCGTTGTTTATCGACGGGGGAGGGGAAGAGTCGGGGGTTGAAGGATTTGAGTGGGGGATCACATGGCTTTCAGGGGAACGAAGGGGGATATGATCAGCTGTCGCCAATAGAGTATAAAGAGGAGGGGACTATCGAAAATTGATTGCCAATAATGGGAGGTCCTAAGAGTAATACTACAGAACCGTATGGAAGGATTAAGCAAATTTTATCGCGACGCAACCAAAATTACATCTTACTCCATCCCAAAGCGATAGATAATGACTTGTCCCTTACTGATAATTTTAAATACTTAATGAGTGAAACGTATCTGTACATTGTTTAAAGGAATTTTCTGGAAACACAGATGGTACAACTGTGGTGTCACATGACCTTGTTCCACCAATTGCAGCACGTTACATTCGTTTCCAACCATTGGCTTGGCACTGGCAGATAGCCATGAGAGTGGAGCTGTATGGTTGTCAAGGTAACACAGTTTAATTACACTTTGGTCGAAATTGTATCGTAATGAGGTCAGACTTTAATTCTTCAGTTCTGTTGTAAAATCATGTGGAAAAAGTTCTCTGGTGCAAACATTTAATTATGTTTTTCGTTTCGCGACAGGTATCTAAAGTAACAAGAATGAATTGCCAAAAAAAGGGAAAGAAAATAAAGATCCCTTCTGAATAATGCTGTCAATCTTATACAATGAATCTCAACTATTAATGAGTGGTTCATGAGACAGTTTGCGTTAGTTGATAAATGAACCACGCGGAAGACTAATTTAAAGAACGATGAAAGATTGCTTGGTGAAGTTATTACATAAAAGGTAGCAAGAATGAATTTCCAAGCAAGGAAAAGAAACTTATGTCTCTCATTACGTATGCTGTTGATCTAACATTGTCTAACACTCAAAATCTCACTAATCAACAACCGGTTCATTGGTCAGCTTTTCTTCATTGAGATATGAAGCACACAAGAATATTTAAAGAAAGATAAAATATTTCTCGAGGCATGGCTGAAAACAGATTGGCTCGAGTTTTGAAAGGATGAAAGATGCGCCAAAGTTACTCGAGGCATAAGCGAGAGTATCTATTGCCACTCGAGTGCTCTTCAAATTTACCACGTGCCTCGATCAGTCACATCTCGATGATCGCACAGCTGGCGTAAGAACCAATCATCTCATAACAGTTCAACACTATAGAAAGATGACGGACAAGAAAGAAACTAAGGAATATTTCAGAGCTTTTGGGGGATCAGGTAGATTTTAATTTTATCGTGACACAACTAAAATTCTCTAGTCCCCTTCAGGCGATAGATAATGGTCGGCCCTAAGAACCAATCGTCTTTTGACAGTACAACGCAGCAGTTTTATGAGCCCAAGGAAAAAGCTAAAAGCTTTTCGAGAAAAGCCGCTACAGATCACTTTCAGATTAGATGGTCATAACCTTTCATGTCGTCGTCTAATAAATAGATTAATGCTATGCTATTAGTATTGATATCCTTTCTGCCAATTCCGAATGATAACGCCGAATTTTTCAGGTTGAAGATAATCACAGCGTGGAAAGCCATAAGACGAAAACCAGTACCATAACGAGTCTGTATAGTTAAAAAAATAGAAAGCTGGTTAAGTGAGTTTCGCTGAAAAAGGTATTTTAATAAAATTTTAAAATTTTATGATCGTGACTTTTCGGCTTAGACTTCAGTCTTAAAGTGATTTCCTATTTTTACTCGATGAAAGGAAGCGGGGAAAGGTCCTTAAAGATTTCTTTGAGATTTTGTTAGCTCCATATTACGTTGCAGAGTTTTGCTGTGAATATTTTGCTGTTTAGTTAAGTTCAAGCATTACAACAGGAATATTCCTCTAAAAGACTGCCTACCTCGCTTTACTCTTCGGCTTCTTTGTGTCCAAAATCAAATTAAGACACTTTAATATGTCCAAAATCAATAATCAGACACGTGTTCAAAATAGAATATCGGACTCTAGTGTC
This sequence comes from Stylophora pistillata, assembly GCF_964205215.1. NCBI lineage: Eukaryota > Metazoa > Cnidaria > Anthozoa > Scleractinia > Pocilloporidae > Stylophora > Stylophora pistillata. The sequence continues at coordinate 1,041,704 of NC_142529.1, forward strand.
CAAAATAAAATTCGGAAACTAGCGTCTAAAATCAAATATCGGATCCTAATGCTTAAATTTAAAAAATGGGACAAAAAGGTCTGTTGCAACCTCTTTTAGCGGTCTGTTAGTCTCCAATCTCTGTGCGGTATTGGCATATTTAAATAATTTCCGAGCCAATAAGTTATCAGAAAGAGTTTTCACTGGGTGTTTCAATATCGTTTCGTAAATGTATCCTAACTGTCAGATGTGTTCTTTCTGTCCTTTCTTCGTTTGAGTTTCATTTCCCTTGTTTCTTATTAATGTTAGTTTGATCATTTCTTCATGTATTTCAGAAACCACTGGTTAAGAAATTAAAACTTGAGAAGTTATCGTTGACGTTCACATCAGTGTCCGACTGTCAAAGATCGGCTTTAATGAAATTGGTGACTCAATGGCAACGAAACTCTATAAGCTCAAAAGTCTACTCTCAATTCTTACATTATTACTGCCGGCTCGCGACCATTGTCTTGATGTTTAATTGTTTTCGATGTATAATTTTCTTCAGTGTTCCCCTCTGTCACTCTCACAATGGTTTAATTATGGAACCGAGGCGTCTATTACTTCTATTAGCTCTTACTCGTCCGTGAATCCGTTTCATTGACACAAAATTGAAAATTTGCCTGGAATAAGATTTCCCACGAAAAAGGAAAATCAAAAAACCTCAAAATATTGATGCATATGCCAGCCACCTGCCAATAAATTATTAACCGTAGTAATATAAAACATGAGTCAGGCATTTTGTGGAACAGTTAAGTTTTATTGGACCATTATCCCTGCTGCAGCCAAGGTACCCTGCTGGCAGAGGCGTTTATTTGTTAACTTCCCCTACGGTCCACGTAAAAATAAAGTCCTCTGCGCTCGGCCTGTTAAATCTTCTTCAAGCATGCGCGGCCTATTGCTTAGAAACAAACTAGTTCCCGGTAGTAGTCGGTCTTGCTATATAGCTAAATAGAATGCGTGCGCATAAAAACGTTTTTAAAACAGGTTCTGACCGGTTTTGCAAATCAGGTTATCCACAAACCTGGATAATTCCCAGGCGCATGCTCGAAGAAGATTTAACAGGCAAAGCGCAGAGGACTTTATTTTTACGTGGACCGTAGGGGAAGTTAATAAATAAACGCCTCTGCCTGCAGGGTACAGCCAAGGAAATTCTAAAGCACGAATTATAGCAGTTACTCTTCAGGTTTCAGCGAACAAGCACCATTTTGATAACTATAAGATAGAGGTAAGTCTAAACAAGCCTGAACAAAGGTGTTTTAAAGCAGCATATGCTTACAGAAATGAGGAATACGTAAGTTCTGCGTCAGAAATGAATTCATGCTTGAGTGAAGTGAGTCGTGATAATCTCTTAGTGAAAAGTCAAAATGTAGGATAATATTTGCCTGACATTAATGTTATCTTCTGAACAGTTTTCCTACACTTTTAAAAACACACATAGTAAGTTAAGCAACTCGGGCGTAAAAGCTCATGCAAAAGGAGAACAAGAAAGAATCGATCGCTCGAATAAAAGGAGCAGGTGTTTTAACTTTGTGGCAATTTCAGTAATTTTTATGAAAATGTTTTTACTCAGTTCATGTGCCTCTACTTTCACTTTTAAATTGTGATTAAAATTTCAGATTACATTGTCTCATTTTGGGAATTAAAGTAATCCTTGAATTTTTTTTTCTTGACTGCACTGAGACTGAGCCAAAATAAACAGCTCTCTTGTGACGCTAACCAGCTTGAAATGTAAGTAGAAAAGATAATTAGATATAATTTTATAATACGGTATGGAGCAAATAAAGGTACATATAATCCTTTTGTGTACCTAAGAGAAGCTTTGGTCGTTTTTTAATTCATTAGCTTGTGTTATTTCAACTAAATTTTCCTGGCTTGTGACATTTTCGGAAAATTCTCACAACCTCACTCATCAGAGAGATAATTTGACCTACGGGTTTCTAAGGCGAAAACAAAGGCAGCCCCAAAAATGTTAAATGCATTAAATACATCGCTATAGGCAAAAGGAGTCTGAATAAACTATAATTATTAGTATGACACGTATATCAATCCGAAAGCCTCGGCAGTTCTCGTAGTTCAACTTCCTCCATGACAATATACCACATTTACTTAAAAAAAAAGCAAAGTGTAAAAGTTCGCAGCCTGTAGATCCATTTATGCGGATCATCAAGCACACCCAGTTAGTTTTGAAATCTTCAGAACGGCCGTCCATTGAAATGTTCAAAGCATAATTTTCTTATTAGCAGACAATGTACCATGTTCCCGTTCGTCTGTTCGGTAATGATAGATCACAGATCTGTGATGACGTCAAAACACGGTAAGAACAAAAAAAAGGCGCAAACGAGTCAAAATATTGTTAATCTGACGTCATCTATGTTTCTGTCATTCAATAGATCATAAGTAAGAACAAATCATAAAGCGTGCATACTTCAGATTATCACATAAATAAGCTTACTACACGTGATAAGTCGGGTATAATTGAGTTATTATTTTTCAACTGAAGGGGGTTCCCCTTTGAACGACAAGTCAATAACTTGTGTCACTTCTCAGGGAAATAAGGTCTGCCTGCCTTTGCCACTGCATAATCCCATTGTTCATAGTTGCTGGATTCATTATTCCATTCATCACGGGCTCTTGCGTTAGCGGCAAATGTCTCGTTTCATTTCACTTCACTATTGGAAGGAATGCGGTGGATGGCCACGCCCTGCTTGGTCACGTGTTTGCAAATGTCTCAGTGACAGAAGTGATGGACTGTCACAGAGCATGTCAATCAAACTGCCGTTGTCTCTCGTTCAATTTCCTGACACACTCCAGCCAGGACAACTGTCAGCTGAATGAAGAAAACCGACATCTAAAACCTGGTGCTTTGACTCCAATGGAAGGCTTTCAGTACTACGATCTGGGTATCATCTACAATTCTGAGGTAAAATGTCCCCCTCGAAATCATTCAAATCACAATGTTATTAAGCATAAACATCACAACTCTGCATGTATCACGGCTAAATTTACCAAAGAGACATTCATTTTACGATCAAGACTTATGCTCTTGTTTCAGATGATGTTTTAAACTCAGGCTGTCGACAAGTCGCGATCAGCCTTTATCGCAGACAAAAGTCCTTTCTTGGAAAGTCATTGTAAAAACTACAATCAACACGATCAACCATGTATTTTCCTCACAATAGTGCCTAATTTTAAATCAACTGAAATATAAACTACCAATTACAGCTCAATGTATATTGTAGAGCAAATTGGTATCAAGTTACAGCTTGTTAGTTCACTATTGGGAGAAGATTCCTCCTGTTGATTAGAAGACACTGCCTCATTGGGAACCAGTCTCTTATCTATCGGCTGAGGGGAGGGGAGGGAGTATCTCACTAAAATTTACTTGAAGTCTCCTCCAAAGCTCCGTATCATTTTAAAGATCCCCTTTACTGGCAGATCATTTTTTATTGTTCCCCTCTTTATACTCTATTAGCGACGACTGAGGCCCCCCTGAAAGCCAGAAGATCCCCCCCAAGATCCTCCGAACCCCCCACCCCCACTCAGTTGATACATAATGACTGGTCTCTTACCATCCAGCAGGCCTGTAGCCAGTGTTATAACAGATGTTGCAGGGTTCAGCCATGTCTCAATGGAGGAATATGTCAGGAAAATTGTGACGTGACTGGAAGGCGATTCTTGTGTCATTGTCCCGCGCGTTTTATTGGCAATGTGTGTGAAAAAGGTGTGTAACCAATGCAGTAAATTCTAATTATAGGCCGGGTGTTTACTGTGAGCTTTAGTCTTTCTCTTTAAGAGCGTTGATTGAATAAAATGACTGTCCTCCCTCTGTTAGCTTTTGGCCCTCTTGACACTGTTTAGAAAGATAAATGTTGAGATGGCTAAAGCAAAATGGAGGATTGTTTAGGACGCGTGTTTGTTAAACAACGGCAAAATTTTGTTTACTCAGTAATCTGGCCATAGTGTTCCTTTAAGAAAACTGAGCTCAAAATGACTTTTGTCTACAACAATGATGGACAGACAGACAGACAGACATCTATATTTATACAGGATAGCCCCTTCAGTGTAGTAAACACTGGTATCAACGGGGGTCCTGTTACCCACCCATCCCACCCCAGGGGAGGACATCCATCACACAGTAATCTCGTGCGTGGGAAATTAACGTCTCCTGCCCCTAACCCTGCAGGAGACGGGACCTCCATTTATTCGTCCCTATCCGAGAAGACTAGAATATCTAACCATTACTTGATGTTATAGAAAGGTAGCATATTCTTCTCAATTATTTTAAGACCCTGAGTGTTGGTCCGGCCGGGGCTCGAACCCTCGACCTCCCGCACAACAGTCCAGCGCTCTAACCAATTGAGCTAACCGGGAGGCGGTTTTAAATGGAGAAAATTTAGGTGAAACTGAAAGGAACACAGTGTAGTAGCTGTTATGATCAAGAGTGATTCGAACTTTTGATCAACCAGTAATTAAAGGAATTGTCGATTCAAATCTCGTGGCTGAAGGAGAAGTGAGATAAATATCTAAAATGCGCGAAAACTGATGGAGTACTGGTAAAAAAATCTGTTGCTATGTAAGGAAAAACTGTCGAGAAGCTAGGGGGTTGAACAGACGTATATCTAATCTTCTCTCGCACTGAGTTTTTAACTGATTGCCTCACTAGCTTTATGGCGTTCCCTCCCCGAGAAGATCTAAGGGGGGGGAGGGGGGGGGAGAAGCCTGGCTTATATTTCCGAGTTACGGTCACTGGTTCATTATGTTTCCTTACAGTATTTGAGACTTCTTTGATGGCCTATTCCATTTCTTTAAGTCTGTCAGGATGCCCTGGGTATGGAAAGTGGTGCTATTTCTGACGCACAACTCAGTGCCTCTACCGAGCTGGTTCCAGAAAAAGGAGCGAAGTACGGCAGGCTACAATCTAAGTGGGATGGAGTATCAGGGGGAGGCTGGATAGCTAATGTATCTGACACCAGCCAATGGCTACAGATCGATTTACTGGATCAGCACACTCATGTTATAACAAAGATAGCTACACAGGGAAGGAATTATTACGACAACCGTAGAGTAACCAAATATCAACTTCAGTACAGTCACGTTGGAGTCACCTTTCTCTATTACAGAGAAAAAGGCCAAACTACTGACAAGGTACGAGTTGTTAAAGCAGCAGCAGACTTATTTAATCTTACAAAGATACAGTTATAAGTCTTTCGCTTAGCACGATTTTAGATACAACCAGGTATGCTATCAATTAGTTTTTTACCATGGTCAATTATGAAGATCGACTTCTTTAACCACGGTTGCTTAGTTAAGTTTCATAGCCATGTAGCTTAAGGCCCCGTCCACACGTATCCGCATATTTTTGAATCCGCAACTTTTTCTTTCCGGATATGGCTATCGTCCACACGTATCCGGCGAATTCGCAAGCAAATCCGGATATTTTTTAATCCGGTAACATTATGTATACGTGTGGACGGTCGAATCCAGATATTTTCTGATACGATGAGCTCACAGAATTGGCGCCAGTGTTTACCACGCAAAGTTAAATATGACCGCCGATCAAAGGCAAATAGTGATTTACGAAGCGATCTAAAATATTGCCATATTTACTCTGGCACGACTCCCAGTCAATGTTCTCCATAGATTTTGCGGCTTTGTACTATATTGTCACGTTCAATAACAACTCTACCTCGTCGTCGCTCCATCATTCTGGCTTGTTCCCCTCATTCTTCTAAGCTTTCTTGCCTGATTTCGACATGTTTTTAACTGTTTGAACTGGTGCACGCAAACTGAAACATCGAGTTTCCACGGCTGCTAAATGCCGTAGCGCATGTTCCCTAATAGAGTCATCCTGGGTACTGGAGTGAATCTGGAGTGAATCCGGAGTGAGTCCGGATACGTGTGGACGGGCGAATTCGATTTGAATACGCTGTGATCACATAACGTGTGGACGCGGATATTTTCGTATCCGGAAAGGAAAAGGTGCGGATTAAAAAATATCCGGATACGTGTGGACGGGGCCTAAGTTGAATAAGCAACAGAGGAAAAGTTTTCTTTTCCACGAATTTTTATCTTCTAATCCACAGGTTTTTCCTGGTAATACAGACAGGGATACTGTTGTGTCGCATGACCTGATTCCACCAATCAGAGCACGCTATATCCGTTTTCGACCAATCGAGTGGTCTGGCCTCATAGGTATGAGGGTGGAGATCTACGGCTGTCATGGTAACGTATTACTGTACAGTTTTTCCAAAATATCCATTCTGGCTTGAGGACAGTGGCGAAACTTTACTTGAAATATCAGGGGTCCCCCAGACTTTACATCCGATCTCGAAATTTCGTCAGCCTTTCTAATTAGTCACGTATTCTAGTTATCGTTGGGTGAAAGTATGCTAACTGTCGTTTGAGATATCGCGATGCGGATGTGATATGTCGCAAGAACACCAATAGTGGCCAAAATGCCAAAACGGCCACTAGTGGCCAAGATACCAAAACCGCTACTAATAGGAAGTTTTATGGCAGTTGTTTAGTCTCGTCATCGTACTTTCAAACAAGCGTCCCCGTGTCTCCGTAGTCTGCGACTTTACCATTCCTAATGAATGAAGCTGTTTCTAATATCGTGACAAACTGAACATTAAAGCCTGTTGTATATTATTCCCAACAGATCGCTGAACGAGATATGGATTACCAAAAGGCACGTGTACCAAGATTGTTCGTGGTTTTACGTGGCTTCTTTAAGGGTTGGAAAAGTTTAGTTCCACTGCTGAAAAACACACTGAGACTTCAAGGAGTCCCTCCATTTCGGCAAAATCCTAGGCGCGCGTTCAAAAAAATTAGCTTAAGAAAAAACGATAGTGGCTAGAGTGCCGCGCTGAATCCTGGTTGTGCTTCTAGTGCCCCTCACTTGTTCTTACCACATTTCGACGTCGTTTGTGATCTATTGAACAGACCCACATTAAAGTGGAATCTCGGTGTTAAATAGAACTGCAGTCTGTTGTAGTGATTCTTTGTCTAACAAACCAAGTTTGCTTGGGACTTCTCGAAGTTTTTGTGAACCCAACCGCTCATCTTAGAGCTATTGAACAGGAAAATGACGCAGAGTTTCACGTTTTTCGTAATGCACTGGAAAGCCGTCATGGTTCATTCAAGGAAATAGTAAAATTTAAGTTTATTCGCGAGATTAGATAAGATTCCCCTTAAATGGCGCGTCACCTTTACTTTTTTCAATCCCTGGATCTGAAAACCGACTAGCTTAACACTGAAGACCAAACCTTCTGTTATTGTTTGTAAGAGAATTTGTGTCGTATCAAGTCAATATCCCAATGATAGTTTTCTAAGTTCTCGTTACCTGTTTGTTGGATAGTGCATCACCCCAGAATCACACATTGATGTCTAGGAAATAAACGAAAAGACCACCAACTAAAGAGGCTCTTAATTCTTTTGTTTTTTTTTAACTTCCTTGTCAGCTCCTCAGAAAATGTCATAAAGAAATGTAAAGTACAACCCATATTGAAAGTGGAACCTACTGGGATACGAAGGAAATACGTTATTTGTCTTGTCTTGGAAAACAAAAATCCACTTCCCCCCTCAAAAGGAATAGAACCTCAGTCATTCATATTTCGCGAACAATGTTTTAAGATTGAGAGACAAAGAACTATTTGGCATTTAAGGCCTCACTAGATTCATGTGTGACATGCGTTCAGCATTCTGCGGGGATCAACCACGTCGAAATTGTGTTGTAAGTAAATAAAAAGATGGAAGATTTTTCAATTTCAATTCATTTTTTTTTACGAAAATCGGGCTTATTCATGGTGTCAGTTATTATCTTCCTATCACATTTTTAACTTGTATAGTGCACTTAACTAAACATTTTACATTTACAGCCGCATTTTTCACCCCACACTTCTAGTTTAACCCCTTCTCTTGTTAAAATTCAATTCATTGAGTGTGTCGATTTGCTACAATAGATGACGATGTTAACAATTCTTGCTTCATGAAGATTCTAACAGACATTTCTATAGCTTTATAGGAATAATTTGGAAATGATAAGTATTCAATGTTCTAAATGACTAACTTCATGGATGGAGCCCTAGTGCGTACGACAGAGAAATCTGGCAACCTAAATGATACAGTAATGCAAAGAGCCACTTTTAGCAGAATTCCGACACACTCACCAGAATTGTTCACAATAATTTTTACAAGAACTTGTGCAATTGAGCGCCCTTGGGCCTCTAAAGAGATTTGTTGGCAAGAAACGTCTCCTGGTCAGCAGCAAAGGAAACGGGTGATTATAGACTTAAACAGATAATTACTCTGGCACAATATGTTCAGGTGGTTTCGCACACCAAGACTACAGCGTAAGCTATGGCGACCTCGCGCCAATGCCGTATTTTTTTCTCTAACTCAAGAGGGTTTGAAATAACCTATTCTTAGTGCTGGCCTGGTACCAACTTTTACAAATCACCAGATGAGCTTGATTTCAACTGCAGAGCTTTCTTGACATTCCGCGCATGTTCGTTGATTCTCCTCGCTTGTTTGGCGTCCGGGGTATTCGAGTCAATCTGGTTTTCTTTCAAAGAGTCACCACTGGATGGCTGTTTCATGGGCAGTGATGTCCTGTCAGATCCCTCTACTATGGAATAACCTTTGAGAGGTGTGCTGCCATTTAACGGAAAAAAAAAAAAACATCAAGGAACCGCAATGTGAAATAATTTAGAAAAAGTGACACTCCTGTCAAATACTCACCCGTTAGTTACATCGAAAGCTTTAGAATTTTCTGTTTTTAGTGACAAGGCCTTAAATAGCTCTTCTGTGTTCGGGATTTCAACGGGTCCGTCCCGCGGGATATTAGGAGTGCCTCTGGTTTCGGATGAGATAAGACCTCTTGGTGCGGGAGAAAACGACACGGGGCTGACTTGAAGCCGAGGGCCATCTGGTGCTAAAAACAAAATATCATTTAAACCTACATGAAACTGAATAATGTAAAATTAGAGCAGAAGAAAAGTTTTGACGAACAGGTTACACTGAAATACATAAACTACCCTTCAAACCAGCTACAAGACGCACATTGGGTCATTTCCCTGTCAAACGAAGACTGAAACAGACAGAGTCAGACAGATAAACAGATACACTCAGACAAACAGACTCAGGGAGACGGACATAGCCAGACAGAAAGACAGTCAGACAGACAAGTGGACAGACAGAAAGACAGTCAGACAGACAGACAGACAGTCAGACACAGTCAGACAGACAAGTGGACAGACAGAAAGACAGTCAGACACAGTCAGACAGACAAGTGGACAGACAGAAAGACAGTCAGACAGACAAGTGGACAGACAGAAAGACAGTCAGACAGACAAGTGGACAGACAGAAAGACAGTCAGACAGACAAGTGGACAGACAGAAAGACAGTCAGACAGACAAGTGGACAGACAGAAAGACAGTCAAGTGGACAGACAGAAAGACAGTCAGACAGACAAGTGGACAGACAGAAAGACAGTCAGACAGACAAGTGGACAGACAGAAAGACAGTCAGACAGACAAGTGGACAGACAGAAAGACAGTCAGACAGACAAGTGGACAGACAGACAGTCAGACAGACAAGTGGACAGACAGTCAGACAGACAAGTGGACAGACAGAAAGACAGCCAGACAGACAAGTGGACAGACAGAAAGACAGTCAGACAGACAAGTGGACAGACAGAAAAACAGTTACAGACAAGTGGACATACAGAAAGACAGTCAGACAGACAAATGGACAGACAGAAAGACAGTCAGACAAACAAGTGGACAGACAGAAAGACAGTCACACAGACACGTGGACAGACAGAAATAAAGTCAGACAGACAGACAGAAAGACAGCCAGACAGACAAGTGGACAGACAGAAAGACAGATAGACAGACAGACAGACAGAAAGACAAGTGGACAGAATGACGGGAGGATGGATGAACGGCCACACAGTTAGTGCCACTAAAAACACTGTAACAATTAGCACTCAAGGTTATATAAAGCTTTACATTTTGATTTTCTTCCCTCAGGTGACTGATTTCTTAGCGGTGTCAAGAGCTGTTGCTTGTAAAACGAGGCTCGTTCCTCTTCAAACTTCTTTCTCTTAAAAATAAAATTATAATAATCATTAGTGATAATATAATAGAATCAGTACAAGAGCATGCTGGGAATATTTCTCCAACCTCCATCAACTTTGGTTGTAAAAATATCCTTGTTGGTGTTCCACTATCCTTTTGTTTGGCTGGTGACTATGCAGCAACCTTCATACAAAGTTGACCCTCTCACTCCTAAAATCTCATTTAGTAATTCTCCTACCTGTCTGCTATACAACTCTTATGATGCTAATTTCGAGAATTTGGTACTGGATCATCCAATAATCTCATCACTTGTCTGTTTGATAGCATAATGATAATGTAAGAAGAAATTCTTACATTATCATTATGCTATACATTATCATTGATCGTACATGGGAGCTAAAGGGTTAACAAATAGACTCCATGTTGCTGTACATTTTTTCAGTCATATATCACTTACGATGTCAAAATGTGGTAACGTTTTGCCTAGGAACTTAGTGTTGTAGGCTTTTCCTCACCATCTACACCCTGTCGCAATGGATGTGGGCCTCCAGATACGCTTGACATTGTGAAATATTTTGTCAGAAAGTGGGGGTCACTCCCTCCCCTGGAAACAAATATGGTCTCCATAGACTTTGATTTCTTTTTTCGGCTTGTACATTGTTGTATAGCAAAACAATTTTGTTGGCTCATTGCATTTTCACTTGATCATCACCTCATGCCCAAGTTTTACAGCAGCATCTGTCAGCTGTCTCTTCTCATTCTCTAATGCTGCTCTTCGCTCGGCAAAGAACTGCTTGTCAGATTCAAATTTTTCTTGTTCCTCATACAACTGAGAGTTAACCTAACACAAGGATAAGAGAACTTTTAAGAAATATCACTCAAGATCTTTTTTTTTTAAAAAAGAAACAGCTATAAAATCATAGTCATTCTTTGATTAATGACAGAGAGTTTAATCTCATTAACAGCTGGATAGTAATTATAAAAAAACTTACCAGAAATGTTGAATCATTTGAGGGAGAATTAACCTTTGACTGCAAGGACTAAAGAAAAAAAATGGGTGTGCAGTAAGTAAGATCACAAAGAAAAGGTTTCTTACAATATTTGACTTCCTTAAAAGTTCAGCTTATTGCATGTGGGTTGGTAAGGTAAGGTCTGTACTCCACCCAAGTGGCTCATCCAGCCCGACCTTGTCCTGGATTCATCGGCATGAAGCAACTAGGAGTATTACTATCCCCCCCCCCCCCCGGATGCAATGCTAGTCCATGGCAAGTTTGCCCCAAAGCACTTCATCAGGCTCCCCTGACAATTCAGAGGTACCCACTTACAGCACATTCATGGGTGGAGAGATGCACCATGAAAGTAAAGTGTTTGGCCAAGAACACAACACAATAATCTGGCCAGGTCTCAAACCAAGACCACTCGACCCAGAATCCAGTGCACTGACCATAGAGCCATTGTGGCTCCCATGTTATTAAAAAATACATCATACATTATAGGCAACCATGTTTACATACTTCTATGAGTTGTTTCTGCTGTTCCACAACATGTCTGTAATTCTCTAACTGCCTTTCCAACCTTGAAATTTCCTCTGCTTTTGGGGAAGAGGGTCCTAACAGCATGAAGCAGGTTGAAAGTTAACAAAGATAAAGTTCTTCAATTTATTTTTGGGGGTCAACAATGTTTATTCTTACCATTTGAAGAGCCTTTATTTGCTTCCTCTAATCTTGACTTTAGCAATCTCCATTTTTCTCTTAAACTACTCTCAATTCCTGCAAAATAACAGACACAGTGCTCTGATTGATTTCAAATAATAAAAACTCCTTCAGTTTTAGCCCCTCACTCCCAAGATTTCAAAGTCAATTATCCTTCATGTCTGTTATATATTTTTAGAGATAATTTTACACTCTCATCATCTTGCTGCTTAAGAATATATTGATGTTGTAGGGAGAAGTCACCCATTGGTCAGTCTTAGGAATAGAAGGGTTACTAAATATCTTTAAAATAATTTGAAAACACAGTGAATCAAATTTTTGGTAGTTTTGACTAGTGACCCATGTTAGAAAACAAAAGTAGTAAATGTAACCAATACCTACGGAAGAAAATTCAGGTACAAAGTAAATGCTTTGAATATCATTGTAAACTCTGATGCGAAAAAATTCGAAAAATTTCAGCCTGAAATACTGACATACCTTCTCTAACCATATCATATGGCATATTGAAATGTCCTGTTGATAATTCCTCAACTGATCCAGACTCACTGATTTCACCAACCTTCAAATGTTAACAAAAAAACAAATAAGTTTAAATCTTAAAGAGAAAAAAATAATGTCAGTGGTGGCTCTGACAGGATTCCTATATAAAAATGGGGTTTAGGCAAGACACAGATCAAGCAGAAAGAAGAGTTACTACCCTATTTCCAACAGTCCTTTAAAAATACAACAACTTCACTTCATGTTCTCTTTTCTACATGTGCCTGCCTTTTCTCCTACAGTTACCTTTTTGTCACTAAGTCTAACATAATAAAATATGGTCTGTTTGCCTCTAACAAGTATGACAAATTATGCATAACTTATAGTTATACATCCTTCTGTAAATAGTGAATGTTGGGGTACATGTGAACAAAAATTTCCTGTATACAGTATGTAAATTAAATTAAATTAAATTTAATTAAATACCAACCTCTGTGTTACTTTCATAATCTTCATTCTGCTGATTAAGCAGTTTTATTAACTCCACCTGCATGCTTTTAAGAGTTTCCCTCATGTCATTATTTTCCACCATGAGTTCCTGAATTTGAATGTTAACAAAAATTAAGTTCATTCCTTCAGAGTTGGTTAAGTATTTCACTGCTCATCTGTTATACACACAGCTAAATGGAGGATTAGGCTACAGCGTATGTGCACTTTGAAAAAGTATTGCCGTTATATTCTTTTCCTCATGAATGGTGCAAACACTACAAATTACACTTTCTGTTTGGAAAAAACTGCACACATTAGACAACATGAAGATATACCTTTTCTCTTTCTTCATAATTTGTGACGAGCATTCTATACATTTCTTCCTCATTTCTGTCAAAAAGTAAAAAAAAGTAAGATAAGAAAAAATGTGCAGAAAATATTCATGACCATGTATGAAACTGCTCTTATGATAAAACATTAGCTCTATTCCATGTCATGTGAAATATGTACATGTATGTTGGAGTATTGTCACTTCTACACACTAAAAGGCTTCGAAAAAATGTCAAAATTCTAAGACAAAGAAAACAGCAAAGGAACTGGTTAAAAATTAAAATATCAAAGAGTTTTAAAAACTTTATACTTTGCAGATCCAGTCTTCCACATTGCACGTTGTGCTCCTGCAGGTCTGTTTATTAGATTTAAGATGTCCAAGCCAACTTTCTTTTCTTGGTTTTTGTCTGTTAGGAGTTGGTGAATCCTTTCCTTAAGTTTACTTAATTCTCTTTCTTTTTTTCTTGTCTCGTGGTCAAACTGTTTTTGCAAGTGGTGTGAATTGGCTTTGGTTTTCTTTAACTGTAAAATAAATAAATAATATAAAATACACAGAAAGTTGGAGACTGAAATAACTCTTAATTCATAGTCTCATGAAACTCTAAATAATGTTAACATGAAGTTAACAAAAAGTTCTGTCTAAAACATTGATAATACAATAAATTGTATATGGTGAAACTCCAAAAAGGAACCCTTAACTTCTTATAGGTAAAATAAGTTCTCTGTTTAAAATGTATTTTAATACAACTAAGGAGCTGTTAGCTCCAAGTTTAAATCCTATTGATGAACTTTTTTAAAAATTCATGCCTGGATAATAGCAACAATGTCTAGTAACAACTGTTTAAGAGTAAAGTAGTTACTAGATATCCACCTCCCAGTTAGCTCAATGGATAGAGTGCTGGACTGTTGTGTGGGAGGTCGAGGGTTCAAGCCCCGGCCGGACCAACACTCAGGGTCTTAAAATAATTGAGAAGAATTTGCTGTCTTTCTATAACATCAAGAAATGGTTAGATATTCTAGTCTTCTTGGATAGGGACGAATAAATGGAGGTCCCGTCTACTGCAGGGTTGGGGTAGGAGACGTTAATTTCCCACACACGAGATTACTGTGTGATGGATGTCCTCCCCTGGGGTGGGATGGGTGGGTTTATTGGGCCCACATTAATCGGCGCAAGCTGTTGCGGTGTCCCTGCCAGTTGGCGAAGCTAAGTAAAATAAAATAAAATAAAATAAAATACTGGTATATGTTCCACACCAAATTACAGTTTTAAAAGGCATTAACTGAGGTAAGAAGAGGTGGCATTAATCCAGCTCTTAGATTGAAAGGCTTAGAAGTCCACTTTCTATAATTATTGTAACACTACACCTAGGTTCATGTGGTAACCAGGATTATAAACACTTTTGAATCCGTTTCAACTCTATTTATTAAAAACTGTGAAAATCACTGTGAGAAGCAGATTTACGAATCAAATCATGAGGAAATTACAAAATTCCTTTCAATACCCTTACTGAGACACGTGCCCTGAGTAATCAAGGTTTAGCATGTTTGAGTTACTTACTTCCTCTCTTTCTAATTTCAGGTCTTCTTTTGCCTTCAAAAGTTTTCCTTGAAGTTGTCTTTCTCTCTCGTTTCTCAAAGCAACCTCTCTCTGGGCTGATTCTAACTGCTCCTGAAAAAAACAAACAAAAAAGAAAATGAAGCACATGAACAAGGTAATAGCAAAGTATGAAAAAGTGTTATAATACCAACTTTTTATTTAGCTTGGGTATGTCATCTGCATATGAAAAAGAAGCGGTTTTTTACAACATTTAACAATAAAAAATTGTGATAAAACATTTCGTAAAAGCATACTAAAAATTTGATGACAACGTGTCAATGTCTGGCTAACATTATTATCAAGTCAAAGAGTGAAAGATGACAAATGTTTAAATACTAAAAAGACAATAGGTATTGGAATGTCCTTTTAAGCAGAGAGTTTTGTGAGAATGGAATCATCTGTAAACATAGAAAAAAATTTCCCTCTGTATCGAGAAGATATACAATGTACATGCAACTTGCAATTTAGATGTTATGATTATTTCAATTTTGCTTTCTTACTCTATAATACATGTCTCTAGAAAAAATAAAAATGAAAAAAAAGTAAAGTGAAAATAAAAAGCAAGGACTAAACAAGAACCACAATAAAGATAAACATGTCAAACAATCACTGAAAATGATCAATATAACTTTTGCATATCAATAAATGTTTAATCAAGATGATACCAATCTATTAGGCTGATGTAATGTACATGCACAATTGTACCTTAAGTCTTTTCTGTGTCTGTACAAGATGTTCATTATCACACTCAGATCGAAGAATCCTTAAAAAAAAAAAGACAAATTAATTAACACATTTTAACAGACACACGGCAACATGGAATCTATTTGTTTAATATGATAAAAAAGGAAAATATTGTTAATGGCAATGTCATCCATGCAATAGGGTTTAAGCAAGAACCAATCAAAATGCATGTAGGATTCAGATTATTATATAAACAATCAGATTGACGACACGTAGTTGGGTGTTTGATTACTATGGAAGCATATTCAGGGCTTGACACTAACTTTTCCAGGTAGCCAAGTAGCTAGTAACAGCTTAGATGTTACGACAATTTCAGTTTGTTTTCTAGCCAAACTGGCTGGTAGAAATCGAAAACCACTAATCATTAAACTGAATTTCTACCAGTCTGTGGCTAGTTGGCTACCATTAGTGTCAAGACCTGATATTCCCACTGAACATAACTGAATGCAAACCATAATTCTAATACAAGGTCAGCAGCAAACTCACTTCTGCTCAAGATCTGTTAGTTGTTTCATGTTTTGCTGTTGTTGTTGCAAGAGTTCATAAGTGCTGTTCACCAATTTCACAATGTCAAATGTATCTGGAGGCCCACGTCCATTGCGAGAAGGTGTAAAAAGTGAGGAAAAGCCAAGAACACCAAGTTCCTAAGGGAAAAATTACCACACTTTGACATCATAAGTGATAAATAACTAAACAAATGTACAACAACATGGAATCTATTTGTTAACCCATTGATGAGTGACCAGGATAGAATTTATTTTCACAGTATCAAATGAATACAATATCAAGCAGACAAGTGATGGAAAGAAAGAAAAATATCAACAATTTAAAAGGGGTTATCCATTGTTTTATTTGGTAGTTTTATTCGGGATTATTACTCTTCTGATCCAATGCCAAATTCTCCAAACTAACATGATAAGAATTGCATGGGTGATATGGCAGATAGACTTCAGAACAATTATTAATGAGATCTTGGGAGTAAAAGGCTTAAACTTACTTGTACATTAAAAGTTAAAAAAAATTGTTTGACCTTGTTGCCTGAATAAAACTGGCAGTATAGCATATGGATGGGCATAGATGCAAGACAGAGACTCAGTATCAAGAGACAAACAATTAAAAATATTTACTCATTGGTATTATCATTAAGGAAAAAACAAACACATATTTCTTGATTGAATACACAATACTTGTTTTCTAACTTGTTTGCACAATCCATTCTCAAATTTTCCATGCACTGATTGCATGATCATACCCTTAAGAATTTATGAAATAGACCATTACTCTTGGCAGCTGACTTGAAAGATAAACTTAATTTTTAACTATAACCATGTGCAGCAAGAAACGTATTCAGTAAAAGGTATATTATGCATGACACTTCAACAACTGTTTCAACATTGGTATGTACATGTAGGATGCTTCGAGGTTTTTCTGTTTTTTTGTTTTCCTTCTCTGTTCACATGTATGATGCAACTATGAAAACAGTGAAATGTCAAACCATAGATGGAAGGGAGACCTTAGAATCAAAGTAGAGCATTAATTGGTATAAAATTTTTGTTACTGATATTGGTGCATTGAATTTCCATTATTACCGTCAGACAAAGACAGATGGGTTACTAAAGATGCTCATGCAAGAACAAACAACACCTTCCCTCAATTTCTCATCCCAGGAATATAAAATTTAAATCTATTCTGTCTTGTGTCCTTAATTACATTCCTGTTAAAATGCATTAATTTGCAAGCCACAAAAGTTTATGCTCTTGTATCTTAGAGGTTCTTCTTTTAATACCTCTCAATATTCTCACCAGCGCATGTAATTCAAGCTTAAGACATGAATAATAAAAAAAATTAATGTTAAATGTCTATTAATGGAAAGAGAAGGTTTAAATTCCACAAATAATTAAGTGCACTCATCTGTATGTTGCAAAATAGTTAAAAAAATTACTTCAGGCTGAAGTTGTACTCAGTAAAGGGAAAAATTCATTTCATCGCAGCTTCAGTATGCACTTGTATTGTCTATTGGACACATTTCAAAAGTTGAAAATTTTAACTTGAAAAAATAAACAGAATTTTTTTTTTTTTTTTTGCTCTCAGAGAATTATTGAGAAGTATACAGCTGTAATAATCTTGTATCTTGACACATGACATCCATTTCGTTTTCAAAACCTTGTCAACTAGCCAAACCCAAATTTTGCTTCAGAGAGATGAAACTTTCTGGTTGTCAAAGACTTCAGCACAAAATATTGACATCTCATTCGTTATTCAATTGTTTGCCGAAGGAAACAAAAAAAGATAATTACAAATCAAGCAGAAAAATAAAACATGAAATGAAAGATTTAACATCTTCCTGATCTTTTAAATTTTTGGCTTTTAAAATCTAACCGCAATAACTACGCCAAAGAGACATGTTATGGAACGAATAGTGGTCGCTAAGAACAAACAAATATCATCTGATATGGTACTTTGCCACAAGGACTGCGAAAATTAATCAAACAACGGTAAAACATACGTATGGGCGAAAAACAAGAAAAAGCGAAAAGGCCACTGAAATTAAAAGTACGAGATCTTGTAAGATAATTTTTTGGCGAACCTTGGCAACAATTTAGCGGTTCGCGAGTTGACGTCCTAATATCATTCATATAATGAAAGAAAGCTTAGAAAGCGCACAATAGGAGCAATAATGAAGCTAATGTACATCGATTCAATGCGATACCACAACACTAAAACAAGAATCGAAGGTAAAACTCACGCCATTTACAAACCTGGTTTAAATAAGCGATACATTGATCGATGTTATCTCGTCTACAGAACTGCTTATCGGCTGTACTAAACACAGGTGAGATTGGCGAAGGAGTGAGCCTCATATCTCCAAAGTCTACTTCTCTTTCCGGGCTTGAATGCCGCGATGAATGTGCCGTGTAACGGTTTACAAAATCTCCCCAGGCTTGGAGTTTTTCAGTCATTATCTTTAATTGCGTCCAGGCGACATAAAGGCGTTGATCGCGAGCCTCCTGCCGAAACCGGATCGCCAAGCTCTGTTTTATCGCTTGTGGGCTTTACTTGAACATTAGCAAGCGGTAAATGAGCTAAAATTAGAATACTCATCGGAGAAATAAATAATTCAAACTGACCACTTTTGAAACATCCGGCAAAATTCAACCAGGCGTTCACGCATGTCAAGTTTAAGCTGACCCGAGATATAGCAGACTCGACCTTTTTCGTTCCTGAAGTCTTATCTAGACTTAGTAGCAATGAGGGATCAAGAAACGTTTTAAAAAGTTCGAATTCATGCACAGATGGAGCGAAAACTGTTGGATTGCAATGGGCTCAGCTCCAGAATCTTTATTGCCTTATGCAATATCTTATTGGATATGCCAAGGCCAAAACAACCGGAAATCTGGGTTTTCTCACTCATTTGAAATCCAAAATGGATTAACGCATTACCATGTTGCATTTAGCCACGCAAGGTGATATCAGCCAGTTTTTCGGGAAAATGATACCGCAAGCCAAATTCTGAGAAAAAAACGTGAATAGAGGTTTTATTGTGCGTGAATTTCTCTTTTTTTCATTTAATTTTTGGGGATGAAGGAGGTTAAGGTTTTCGGGCTAAAAAAGGAATGAAAGTTTTCTCGCACTGAACATCGATATAAGAAACAGCTTACAGAGGTAAAACTGTTTTGATGTTTTTACCTTGCAGACGGGTAATCTTGTTGAAGGGGCGAGGGCTAGCTTCACTCAAACACCTTTACTCAACATTCAGTTTGACCACTCTTTGCTTCGCACGTGAAGAAGAAGTAAATTCCTAAGGAACAAAAAAAATACTTTTTCAAAGATGGACGGGAAAAACAAATGCATCACGAAAGATCGGATAAACAACTCAAAGGTTCATTTATCGCGAAAAGCAAAAATCAACAGTTCATGGGGTTTTAATTTCGTATTTTCACAAGTCGCGAAAATAAGAAACACCCACTTAAGCATCGCGCTAAAATCCCCTTCATTCCCTCCTCGTAGGAAAAAGGTTAAAAAAAAAAATAAATCACACTGCTAAAGGGGCGTGAAGCATGAAATATTAATGGCGTAATTTACATAAAGTGCGAAAATTATGTATGGTGTAGAAATTATGCGTGGAAAAACGAAAAGAATAGGTGCACATTAATAGGTGCGGAAATAAAAAGACCTTCTACGGCGTAAACCCTGTTTGGAAGAAATTGCAAAAAAAAAAAAAAATACATAAATCACACTGCTAAAGGGGCGTAAAGCATGAAATATTAATAGCGTAATTTGCATAAAGTGCGAAAATTATGTATGGTGTAGAAATTATGCGTGGAAAAACGAAAAGAATAGGTGCAAATTAATAGGTGCGGAAATAAAAAGACCTTCTCCGGCCTAAACCCTGTTTGGAAGAAATTAAAAAAAAAAAAAAAAAAAAAAAAAAAAAAAACACATCCGCCACAACACTCAGGGTCTTAAAATAATTGAGAAGAATATGCTACCTTTCTATAACATCAAGAAATGGTTAGATATTCTAGTCTTCTCGGATAGGGACGAATAAATGGAGGTCCCGTCTCCTGCAGGGTTAGGGGCAGGCGACGTTAATTTCCCACGCACGAGATTACTGGGTGATGGATGTCCTCCCCTGGGGTGGGGTGGGTGGGGTAAAAGGACCCCAGTTGATACCAGTGTTTACTACACTGAAGGGGCTATCCTGTATAAATAAAGATGTCTACTCTACTCTACACTTGTAATACTATCCCCCGATGGTTGATGAAATCAATCATACGCGCAGCACATGATCTCCCTCGCCTTGATCCGTCATCGACGAGACTGACACACAATACCTCTTAGACCGAAAGTCAATTGTTTTCATTTGGTATTGCGTGACGAGAAAGTTAAAAGCACGGGACAGGAATCATCAAGAAAATTCGAATTTTTTGGTTGAAGATTTCGTCTCTTGTATGGACGAAATCAAAAATCTTTGATGAAAAGTGACCATTGAAAGATCCCTTGGAATATCTTGAAAACTTTCAAGATGTTTCTGATTGCTTTTATGATGGTAATGTTTTCTGTTGGTGCGACATTCGAGCTTTTCATCTCTCAAAAACGTGGCGTCGATAACTCGAGCTGCCTGCAGCGAAACGCGAGCAAACCTTGTGGATCTCTCAGCTATGCGCTACAAATTTTACACGAAAGTGCCTTTGATGAAGAGACAGTCTTTGAGTTTTCTATAGAAGACCGACTCTACAGTTTGGAGGAAGATGTTCAGATTTTACAGCCTCGAATGAACAGGTATATTCATATAACATCCAGCAATGTTTCTACAGTAATACGCAGTGCCAATGGCCTTTATACATCAGTGATCACCATAGGGTTGCAAGACGCAAAAGCCATCACTACTTATAACGTCCATGTATCGAACATCGAGTTTGAAGAATTCTCTCCCTACGTTGCGGCTG
This sequence comes from Stylophora pistillata, assembly GCF_964205215.1. Classification (NCBI taxonomy): domain Eukaryota; kingdom Metazoa; phylum Cnidaria; class Anthozoa; order Scleractinia; family Pocilloporidae; genus Stylophora; species Stylophora pistillata. Next base: position 1,062,607 of record NC_142529.1, read on the forward strand.
TTGTTATGGTTTGGCAATCCAACAACATCTCTTTCACCAACTGTGGATTCCGAAACAACAATCGATCTGGTTTAAACGTATTTGACAGCGGTGTTAAAGTAGAGGGTTGCTCCTTTGTCAATAACACCTCCAACTTGCAAATACTCAGGGAATTAGACAGTCGGGTAATTCCAACCTCCGTGTCCATCTCTGGGGGGGCAGGTTTTGTGTTTGAACATGCAGTTGGTTTAACTCTTGTCATCCGAAACACAAATTTCACTGGTAACACAGCTGCAGTGAATAATTCAGAGAATTTCATTCCTCCTAGTTCATTATCGCTTCTCCCTGGTTTAAACCTGATAGGTGGGGGATTAGTAATAGTGTTCAGGTCAAACGCAAGTTCATGTGGCGCTCTGGTTGAGGACTCATCTTTTGATCATAACCATGCTACGTTTGGAGGAGGATTGTTCTACGGCTCCATTCAGACGGCTGCAAGGAATTCAATGGAAATAAAAAGGTCGAGTTTCTCGAAAAACCGAGCATCGCAAGGCGGAGGCGGTTTAAGCATCACTGTTTCCGGTGCATCCTCAGGTAACGCAATCCGTGTCACGCAATGTGTTATAAGAGAGAACTGGTCTAGAAGAGGTGGTGGTTTAAATGTATTTTTAATGAGTTACTTTGGACCATTCTCTGGATCTCTGATGCAGTTTAAAAACGCTACCTTAGATGGAAACAGTGGCCGTGCTAGTGCTGCTGTTCGTCTCGATACAACCCTTCCTGTCGGATTTCCTATTAATGTGACACCAGAATTTATTGACTGCACGATACAGAATCACTGCGCAAATTACCAGACGTACACAAGCGCCTTTACGAGTGAGAGGGTGAACGCAAAATTTACTGGACGGAATATTTTTAGGGAGAATCACGGTGCAGGAGCTCTAGAGTACCAAGAAGGTCGAATACTCGTGAATGGCTCCCTAGAATTCGTAAAAAACTCAGGATCTTATGGAGGGGCCGCCCTTTTGAGCTCCAGTCAGATTATTCTGCACCCGGGTAGTCACATGACTTTTCTTCAGAATTATGCCAGTGGTGTTGGTGGAGCAATTTTTGTATTTACGAGGTCGAAGTATGAATTCGTGCACGAGTATAATCCGGAATGTTTTGTTACTTATAGCGAAGAGAAGACTGCCCCATCCAAATGGAAGGTAAGATCTTCGAATATGGTTGTCTTTGGAAAACCCTTAATTACTGTGGCTCTCATTGAGGTGTTACATCTCTGCCAATACTATGCTAAGCCCTTGCTAGCTCTGTCCTTTAAGTTACTGACCATCCTAAGAACTTTTAGCAGACCTCGATTTACGTGGTCGGGCTGCCGACCCTGCGCACAACCCTCCTCCTTTATCCGGGCTTGGGACTGGCTGAAATGTATGCAATGCACTCCAGGCGGAGTTACATGAAGTGAAAAAAAAACCCTTTCCAGTGACCATTCTCACAGATATAAAAACGAAAAAGAACTAACAAAGAATCTCCGTTTCACTTTTCTCGATTTCCCCCTTGATAGTAGTCCATCTCGGCGTGCTATTGAGTGCACACCCGTTTGTGCGCGCCATTATGTGCAGTGAAATGTCACAAAATCACTCCAAGTTCTGTCATACCGTTAGAAAGCTTCAGTGCACAGGTTAATCACAAAGATGACTAAACAAATTGGTTTTTTTCTTTTCCGAAAGGCAACGGTGTCGTTTGTAAAGAACAGTGCTAAAATCAAAGGCGCCGCCGTCTATATTTCGACACTTAGCGCCTGTCTGTGGAACGAGAAGTATCCATTTCATAGTGTCCACGAAGCAATCCGCTGGAATAATACGTTCGAGTATCGCGGTAATTTTATCCTTCCCGCTAAGGAATTTAAGGCGCTAATTGGACCAGAGTATGACATAGCAACTGATACACACCACTTTAAAGCAGAAGGGAATCAAGACATGAATATAGAGGTAGGTTAAGCCAACGCATTCCTCTTTTTATTTAATGGGGTAAGAGAATAAAATTTAGGCAAAACGTTATCCTTACATCACAGTTGAGCCAAGACTCGAAATAATTCTAGTCCACTTGAGTCCGATTTTGGACACTAGCGACCGATTTTAGACATTACTGTCCGATTTTGGACAATAGTGTCCAATTTTAGGCACAAGTGTCCGACTTTAAACGATAGTGTTCGATGTAAGACACTAGTGTCTGTTTTTAAACACTGCTAGTGTCCCATTTTGGAAACTAGTGTCCGATTTAAGACATCAGTGTCGGATGCTAGACAATAGTTTGCGATTTTAGACACTAGTCTCCGATGTTAAACACTAGTGTCCGATTTAAGACACTGATATTCGATTTTGGACAACGGTGTCCGAATCTAGACACTAGAATCCGACTATCCCTTTCAAGACATGACCCACTGCTCTGTCAGTTCTGGCTTTTATCTACAAACCCAAGCGCGTGCCCCCTGTAGGCCTGGCCGAAGTCAGTACGTTATGTATTTTTCCTGCTTGTTTCAGCTTTCGCCAGGTGAGGATGTGTCGCTAAACATCCAGGGTTATGATGAATTAAACCACACAATCTTCACTGTCGCGACTTTATCTGAAACGGGAATCTCTGACGCTGAATCCAAACTTCAACTGAATAACATCATGCACTTGTTGTCTCCGGTCACCAAGCAATCTCTACCGTTAGCGTATCGGCTGGCTAACAACACTGTGTACGATGAGGTGAAAAATAAGTCAGTGCACCATTTTCAGTTGGAAGACATCTTCTCCACACTTAAGAACAGATACATGTTTAACGTGACCGCAGTTCCTTGTAAACCAGGATTCAAGTTTGAAGGCACACGGTGTAAATGTGATAAAACGATCGAGGGCGTACTTAGGTAAAGCTTTTTGATTACCTGCATTTTGGCGTATTGTGTAAGAACTTTGGAATAAATGTCAATATCTGAGCAACTGCACACCCACCCCTCCCCCAACCCAACAGTAACCCCAATTTGTTATCAGTTGACTGTTGTTGGCTAAAGGGAGGGGTAGGTGCGCAAAACGCGCTCTTGAAACGTTTGTTCTAGAACTTTCAGCAAGTTTGTTCTAGGACTTTCAGTAAGTTTGCTCTCCTTCGATAACATGGAAACTTAAGAACCTTGGAAGTGGCCAAACTTTTGGCAAGTCGAAGTTGGAGCCACCCTACTGGAAGCAAGTGGAAATTTGTTAGAGGCATCCTTGTCTTTCAAGTGTTTCCTTTTTTTCCCCTTCCACTATGCTCTTTTAGGAAATTAAAAGAATTTAGTTTTACTCATTATCAATTGTTGATAAGTTGGTTAATTGCTAATTGGGTTCTCAAGCATTCTGTACCTTTGCTTTGCCACTTGGCCATAATGGGTATCATCTAAAATGAGTTTCTAATGTTTCTTCGGTGTTTAACCCCTAAACTCTCAGAACAGATTAACATATAACTTGTCTCTTTAATTTCCATACATTATTTAGCAAACAGGTAACCAGAATACTCAAACCTATCAGGCAGGAATTGTTATCTTCGTCTAACATGAAATTCACTTAACTGATTTACAAGGAAATGTGTAGCAGCCAGAGAGGAGAATTGAGAATTAGATCTCGAGAGTTTAAGAGTTAAGAAAACGCGTACCTTTCTTTGACTGAAAATCTTCGCTTTAACAAACTTACATATCTTCTTTGATAACAGATGTGGTGATGATGACCGCACAGTCTACTTGAGAGAGGGTCAGTGGGGAGGAGAAATCAACGGTCGCCTGGTAACGTACTTCTGTCCTCCTCACTACTGCCGCTGCGAGCGAGAAGGCGACTTGCCCGGATGTGTATTCAAACCGAATGATATCGACAATCAATGTGATCATAACAGGACAGGGGTACTCTGTGGCAAATGTCAGGAAGGCCTTAGTGTGGGTCTAAGGTGAGTTCAAACCGTATGCATTCTTTAGTCGATGATAGTTGATGATAGTCGATGATAGTTGAGGCGCGCGCTTCCGTTTGACCACCAACTATCATGCACTATTATCGACTATCACCAACTATCATTCATTTTGAGCTTGTTCAAATTCTTCATGATAGTCGATGATAATTTTTCTCGTTTGACCACGCGTATGATAGTTCATGATAGTTTTTGGTCAGCTGTTTTCCCCGAAAATCGCCGGCTCGTTTAAAATGGCCGCCAAAAGCTCCTCGCGAGGCTCAGCTTCAGCTTCAGAAATTCGTTTTTATACCCAAGATAATAATAATGAGAAAGAAAATATTTAAAACCAAGAATCTGGAGAAAGCGTCAACTCGCAAGAATTTGAAGAGATACCGCCGAAAAAACAGCGTTTCACTAAACGTTCAACGGCGAGATGGAGTAATGACCTGACATTACGTCTAATAGACGAATATGAGGCCCGGCCCTGCCTTTGGGACATATTTTCGAATGATTTCCACCACAGAGATGTCACAGGCTGCTCGCGTGACTTTGCTCGCGCGACTCCCGGTGAACTATCATCAACTATCACGAACTTTTTTGGCCGTTTGACCATGCGAATGATTGTTGGTGATAGTTGATGATAGTTTGAGGAGAATCAACTATCATCGACTATCATGCGCCGTTTGACCAAGGCTTTACACACTATTGGTTTATAGCAGGTGGATAAGTCTTGAGATCGGTGTAACTGATCACTGCTGCGGAATAATTGTGAATGGAAGTTTGTCAATTGTAATTTATCTTTTTATAGCTGAGGGAGCAAGCGCGTGAACTAGCAGAGAAGCATCTCGTTCAGGAGGAGTATCAGTGCTCTTAGTTGGTTCATGTTAGCTCATGTTGGTTCATGATAAGCTCAGCCAATAATGATGAGCCCACAGTAAATAATCTCTGTATTTTGTCTTTCAGATGGGAAGAGTGTCTTCACTGTAACGGTGCCTATTGGATTTTTGCTATTGTCGTCATCGCTGTTGTCGCTGTGTGCGTCATCATCATCATACTCAATCCCAGCCTGTCTAGCGAGCTTCGAGGACCCCTGTTTTTCTTCCAAGTCCTCCCCTTCATCTTCAAACCAGACAACTATGTTGGGCACGTGGTACTTTCTGTCGGCAACGTACTCAACTTTGGCAGCCCCTTCTCATACTTCACGCACACGTGTCTTGTAAAAGGGATGACGAACTTGTACGCGGTTTCAATGGGATACTTGATGCCGCTTATCACCCTATTCGTCTTTGTTACATCTTACATTCTAAGCGCAAATTTTTACCTCGTGAGATTAAAACTTCGTAAACACTCGAGCCTGCAGTCATTCTGGCTGATGACACTTTTTGTATACAACTATCTCGCCGTTACTTCTTTCATGTTGCTGCACTGCCCCAAAGTTGGTGGGAAAATGGTTTTCTTCTACGATGGCAACGTGGAATGCTTCCAAGGAGAACATTTAGCTATGACTGTGGTTGCGTTCGTGGTTCTGTTTGGCTTCGTCATTTCCCTGCCTGTGGTTGTACTTATCCTCACTAAAGGTTATTGGAAGGTTGACCCACAGTATGTCAACACGCTTATTACTGGTCTGCGCCCGCAATGTCGATGGTGGTGGTCCGTGGATATGTTTCGGAGGTTATTACTACTTATCAGTTACTCATTTATTCCTCATTGGTTCACAAAGCAGGTAAGTGTCATTCGCAAACTATGATTTTTAAATGGAAATATATTCATTTTAAAGAAATCACGATGCTTTAATCGGACTTTGGAGCACTACGCAACAATTTTTATTCGCATTTCTTCTGGGAAACATCGAAAAAAATCGTTAAAGCGCATTTCATTTGACAATTTTCATGTTGTCACAAAAATGAAAGTTCCAGAACTAAAGGCTCAATCATAACGGAATACTTAGCAAGAATCAGGTCTTACTTTTTACTGAAGCCGAATCTATAATTACATCGTCTATAGAAAGCAGTACAATTTGAGGCGGATAGTAAACAACCTGGAAAGTATCTAACCGTCTGCAAACTACAATGGAACACGTGGGTTCCAGTCTCTTGACTTGTCTGGAGTATTCATACTAGCAAATATTTTTATTTGTTCGCAATTACTTAAAATGCATGTATCTTAGGAAACAAATTTTTTTTTTCTGTAAGGCTTATTTTGTTCCCTTTTAAATGAGGTATAGCACTACTCACTAGTGTAAATACCTGTCGAAAAAAAAATTAAAAGAAAAAAATATCATCACTAATTGTAAATATTTTGAAAACTGTGAGTGAAAGGAGGTAAAGCGATACACGCACATTTTCTCATCTTCATTTTAGCTTGTTTAAGGTTTAGGTTTCATCCATTCGCCACGGGAGTAGCAGGGGAAAGGAACAGGACTTTCGTCCCAATTGACACCTAACCCCTTTGTACCCATCATCCCACCCCGGGGAGGACATCCATCATACAGTAATCTCGTGCGTGGGAAATTAACGTCTCCTACCCCAACCCTGAAGGAGACGGGACCTTCATTTATTCGTCCCTGTCCAAGAAGACTAGAATATCTAACTATTACCAGATGTTATAGAAAGGTAGCAAATTCTTCTCAATTATTTTAAGACCTTGAGTGTTGGTCCGGCCGGGGCTTGAACCCTCGACCTCCCGCACAACAGTCAAGCGCACTATCCATTGGGCTAACTGGGCGGCGGTCTAACTGGGCTTGTGACTTCAACTCACTAGTTGAGATTCCAAGCCGCAATCTAACTCTATATTGTATTGCAATTCAGTGTCTCATGTATGCAGCCAATCAGATAAAAACTTAACTAAATCCTTTTGAAAAGGCGATTGCATGCTTAACTATTATCATTATTATAATTATATCAATTATTATTATTATTATTATTATTGTAAGTGGTTCGCGTAGATAAACACATTTGTTTTTGATAGGCTGTTGTGATTACAGATGATAAAGGGGGTAAGTTTCTAAAGAAAGTATGGTGCTGCGTCGGTGGGGGCATTAAAAGATAGTTTGTTTTTGTTAATTGAGCTGATAATGTGAATTGGCCACCTTGAAGACATTCTAAAGCTGACATATCGAGTGGTAACCCTTTGTCAGAGCGGAAGGCTGACGCTCGAAACATCAGCTTAAAAGACTGTCGTTGTGATCACAGTAAACATAAAACGCCCAAATTTGTTAGTTTGTTTGTTCTTTAGGTTGTCACCATTATCATGTGCGCCTTTATCCTCGCTGTACACAGCATGTTTCAGCCATATAGGAAGAAACGAGTCAATGTGGTGGAGTCGCTGTACCTTTATATCCTGTGTGTGGTCGCCATTATGCAAATATTACAGGAGTCCGATTATATCTCTAATATTGTTTGCTCCATCTTGATGATAATTACTACAATACATGCCGGGGGATTGACTTGTTATAAGGCTGTAGGGTTCTTCGAGAGGAGATTCAAGTGTTCATGTCCCAAACCGTGTCCCAGGCAACGTAATTACGGTTCCATGGAGGAGGCAGCTATCGACAGCTCTATTGATGAGGCACAGAGACGGCGCAAAGACATTTTTGATACGATCTTTGATAGATCTGAAGATGATAGCAGGGATGAAAATGGCTCAAATTATGATGGGAATTGAAGTTCAATCGGATTGAGTCATGAAAATGACACGAATCGTGGAAATCAGGAATAGGATTATATTTTAGTATAATTTCAGAGCTAAGCAAAGAGTTTCCAGCAATCTGATTGGTCGAGCGGTTCCTTACATGACGCTATAAAAACCGCTCCACGCGGTTTATATAAAATGTTAAAATAAAATGTTAATAAATGTTACTAAAATGTTATGATTTTAGAAATTTCTCTGTTGTTCAGCTCTGAAATTATACTAAAACAATTATTCGCCTCAGGTTCGCTGAATATTGTCGAATAATTCCCTCGACTTCGTCTCGGGAATTATTCGACGATATTCATCTCGCCTTCGACGCATAATTGTTAAATATAAAAGACTACTAAGACGGATAAATCTTGAGTGAGTTGTTACAGGTTTGTTGGACTTTCACTCCAAGGTGTTGAAGGAGGAATTTTTCCGATCAATATCAACGCAACTAATACTCAAAGCTTGAATTAAACAGCGTACGAACAATTTTTATTCACGAGTTGCGATGCATCACAGAGCAGAGGCTTCTTTCCTTCGTAAGAGTGACTAGCATCTAGTTTCTCTTCAAATTATCACTACAGAATCACACATAACGGTCATGAGAATATAGCAAATGATCACCAACTAAAGAAGCCTTTGTTTGTTAAACAAATTCTCCTCATGAACACGTTAGGAACTGTAAGGAAACCTATGGAGATTATGAATAAAGGCTGATATAAGGGTGCTAAGGGTTAATTGTCATCCGCTGGTCAAAATACACTATAACTTATTTCATGTAATTGTGTGACAGAGCATAGTTAGTAGAGGGGACAGAGTAGAGAATTGATATTTCGATCGTGGGAGTTAAATTGAGCGTGTGAGAAATACAGTACCCTAAGGAGGAGGTAGTACACGTTTTAAATGCGAGTGAAAAAACTACAACTTGTACTTTCATTGAGGTTACCTTATTTGCTGTGTAAATTTAGATGAGATACTTCATTGTTAATTAGTGTCGCCTGGTGACATTATGCCAATAAATTGAGTGGGATTATCGATCTTTGGCCGTGACTGTTCCTTCGGCTCGTTTGCTTTTATGGATCGGTTTCATTCTTCAGGACTTGATCAAAACCATTGCATTCTGTGACATCTTCAACTATTCTATGAAAGCCTCGTATCGAACCTTATCGATAAAGTTTAGCCAGCTTCGCTACTTAATTTAATTTTTAATTTATTCCATTTCACTGCAATTACATGGGAAAATAAAACAAAAGAACACACAATAATAACAAATTAGGTTACATAACAAGGCAGTGGGGAAGACTAGAAGGAAACTGACGAACCATACGTGCTAGTCAACCCATTATGAAGAAAATATACGGATATATAAAAAACTTAATCAAGGTATGTAACTGGCTAGCTGCTAACTACCTAACTGAGTAATCTAACTAACTTACTAACTGACAACCTTACTAACTAAGTGCTGGTTTAGCCCAGGTGTTTACATTTAGAAAGTCAAAACGAACTAAAACTCTTAGAGAAAACTAGTGAAACAGCCCCTAAGGCAAATATACTTTTAAAGCTATTGAATAGTTCTTACTTCTCTTACCCGAGGGTCTTACTGAGGCTAGAGTTATCGCCAATGGTCAAAACGAAACGGCCACTGCAAATTCCATGAAACCCTTATTTGACCCGTCTGTCGCAAACGGGAGATGAGATTCCCCGCCCATGCAAAGTTGACATCCTTTCAAAGTAGGGGCCAGTCATTATTTGTCGCATTGGGGGAGGGAGGGAGGGATCAGAGGATTTCAGGGAGGTCACATGGTTTTCAGGGGGAATTAAGGGGGGAATCAGTCGTTACGAACAGAGTATAAAGGGAGGACTGCCATTAGAGGGGGATTATAGGAATATTACAGAGCCCTATTGGGGGGGGGGGGGAATCAGGTGAATTTTACCTTAACACAACCGAAATCCTCAGACCCCTCCCCCCACCTCACCCAGGCGATAAATAATTAGACGACAATAACGTGAAGATAAACTCAGCTCGGTCCTCCCGACCACTACGCAAACCACAGAAAACCCGTGCAAGTTCCATAAACTATCTTTGTAGATCTTCAATCTGAACCTAGGAGGGAAAACAAGAAAGATAGTTCAGGAAATATTGACACAGACATTTTTTTTTTTACTTGGTTAAATTCAACTCTAGTTACTGGATCACAGAAATATGTACTCAGTTGCTTTTCAACACTAATACCGTTCGGCCACGTAACAGATGAAGTCGTCAAAAGCTTCCTTCCTCTTGGTTTTTTATTAGTTTGCTAATCATAGCCATGGGTAAGATATGATTCCATTTAAGCCTTTAACCCCTAAGAGTGGCTAATATCCAATTTCTCCTCATAGTACCACCCCTGAATTATACACTACGCTCGAGAAAATTAAGGAAATAATCACCAAATCAAGAAGCTCTTGATGGTTAAACAAATTCTTAAGGAAGTTATAGAGGAAAGTATGGAGAATATGCACTCTGATGGAAGGGTGTAAAGACGTCATTATCAAAGTCACCCAGTTCCCAATTGTTGTTATCAAACGACTGCACTAGGGCGTGCTAAGACAAAAACATTAGGGATTTGAACGGATAGTACGTGAACAACTTAACGGTCAAAAGGTCTCTCTGTATCAGAGCCAGAGTATTACGTGACAAAATACATGACGCGGGGGGGGGAGGGGGGGGAGGAGGAGCAGGTTTAACCAGCAATGAGAGTGGAAAAAAAAGCTTGTTAACAGTTTGTAATTGTTTTTCAAGTCTACCACTGACCATGTTCTGAGCCCTCAGTAGATGAGTTAAATATCGTGTCCAGAATGCTCTTCTGTCTTTCTCTCTCTGCGGCCAAACTGTCCCGATCGATCTCTGTGTCCTCCAGCTGGTCATAGTCTCTAAGTCTTTCATTTGATTCGAGTCCCCTTCTCGCGCAAACGCAATCGAAACGCTTGCGGAAGAATCGCGCAGCTTTATAAACAGCCACCATAAGTGCGTGAAGTGCTACCGCGAACACTAAAACTAAGGACGCTTTGTACCTGAACGTATCATCTTCAACAATTTGCATAATCGCCAGAGTGGCTAGAACCAATAAATATACAGACTCTGTAAAGTTAACGCGAGGTTTCAGGTAAGGTTGACAGTTACTATGGACAGCCAATATAACGACGCATATCAAAATCACAAGAATCTAGGAAAAAAAAAAAACGGATCAATGCTAGTATCTGAGAAACTACACACTTACCCCTCCCCTAACCCAACAACAGTCAACTGATAACGAGTGATAACAAGCCGACAAGTGATAAGAATAAAGACAAACATCACTACATCACTTATGGAATTATTAGTTATCCAATACCAAATTTATCCGAAATAACATTAGAAGAATTGAAAAGCAGACAGTAAGGAGGAGAATTAAAGCCTGCAGAGCAGGCGCAATTTGGACGAGCGAATGCTCAGTATTCTCCTCTCGAAAAATGGCTGCCATCTTTGATTTTAATGGCAGCGGAAGGCTGCGGAGGGAAAGAAATTTGTACTGAGGGGTGAGTGACGGTCAAAAATAAGGAGAGGGGCTGGGTTGGGCTAATGAGACCTTGGGAGAAAAAAGGTCAAGAACTTGACATTTTCTTTAAAAATAACAACTCTTGAAATAACGTTAATTTCCCATCGGTCGTACCTTCTTTGTTTGCCAGTTTGGAACGAACGCATAAGTACCAACCACGAGAACTCTTCGACATAAATCCACTGACCACCACCAACGGCGCTCGGGGCGCAGGCCGCTCGTCAGTGTATTCAGGTATTGTGGATCCACCCTCCAGTAACCATTGGTTAGAAGAAACACCACGATCGGTGGGGGGATCACGAGAAACACAAGCACGAAGATGGCGAGGATTGCCATTGGCAAGTGGTTACCACTGAAACATTCCATTGTTCCATCATAGAAAAACACGTGACTCTCGCCAACTTTTGGGCAAAACAAGATTAGAAATGAAGTCTCGACCAAATAGTTGTAGATAAAAACAACAAGTAGCCAAAAAGATTTGAGCATCGAACGCTGGCGAAATTCAAACTTGAGGCAATAGTTAACGCTCAACAGATAGGCAAACAGGAATATCAATAGAGCCAGAAAAGGAACCAAGTAGCCAAAGGCAATCGAATAGAGATTATTGATTTCTCTTACTATACATGTCTTGGTCAGATACACTAACGGCCCTCCAAAGTTGAATAAATCCGCTAAAAGGAAGACATAACTCCCAAACTGGCTGGTGGGGTCGAATATGCAAGGGAGAACTTGGAAGAAGTACAGAGGTCCTCTTAACTCACTAGATATACCGGGATTGAGCCAAATGATAAGAATACACAAAGCGATGACGAGGGGTATGACCACGCCCAACACCCATCCTGGATTGGGACAATGGACGCACTCACTCCATCTAGAAAAATAACAACTTACGGTTAAACAATAATGTTGCTGAGCTCAGTCTACATCAAAGTGAGTTACATATGATCTTACAAGGGGTAAGAAGTTGAAACTTTAGATCAATTTTTACTTGGATGTCAAAATTAATCAGAATTTGTGATGGTTCTACTTTGCACGCTCTACCCTTCGTTTAAAAAAAAAAAATTGCGTTAACCTCTTAACCAATCGGATGCAAAACTGAAATCAATCGCGACAAGGTTGCTTGCCTTTCCTCCACGTTTAATCCAGTTACGTCTCTCTCTCTCTCTCTCTGAGTTCTCACTGGCCCCTTGCGAGACTTAGGGTGGTTTTCATTGGCCGTTGACTTCTGGCTTAATGATGAGCAAGCCTATGCTCTAAGAAAAATTAAAAGGAGCCCAGCGCTCTGAAACTGTGAAATCCAGGGTGCCCAGCATATGCTTTTTATGAAAAAACTAAGATTCCTGAGTCACCTAAGAGCAAAAGTAAGGTCCCACAGCCCTGATGTTTCTGGTTTAGAAATGTACCCTCGTAAGGGAAAATTTGCAGATAAAACTTTACCTCAACCCCACACTAGTATTTCCGGAGCATTTACCACATAGCCAGCCTTCCCGGTTCTTTGCACATTGAGCAGTACTGTTGACTGCATCAAATAAACATCCAGGTAATTTGCCGTCAGTTTTACAGTCACAATACTTGTATGGACAGTAGTAAGTAACCAACAAACCATCATCAGTGATATTCGCCCAGTAACCCTCCTTTAAGTAAGTATGTCCATTCTCACATCTGAAGTTTACGAAAAAAAAAAATTAACAAACAAACAAACACAAAATCAATGGAATACACGGCTTTGAAGTTATATACTCTCAATCGGTCAGTTGGTCAGGCGATGAGTCAGTCAGTCAGCCAGCCGGTCAATCGTCAGTCGGTCGGTCACTCGGTCAGTCGGTCGGTCACTCGGTCAGTCGGTCGGTCACTCGGTCAGTCGGTCGGTCACTCGGTCAGTCGGTCGGTCACTCGGTCAGTCGGTCGGTCACTCGGTCAGTCGGTCGGTCACTCGGTCAGTCGGTCGGTCACTCGGTCAGTCGGTCGGTCACTCGGTCAGTCGGTCGGTCACTCGGTCAGTCAGTTGTTGATCGAAAGGTCGATCAGTTCGTTAGTTTGCCGGTCGGTCAGTTAGTCGTCAGTCGTTGATCAGTCGGTCGGTCAGTCAGTCAGGGAGAAGGTGAGTAGGTCAGAAGGAAAACCTTCATTCAATCAACGAAGGTAGGACATCATAGCAACTGAAAACTTACTGACCTTATACTGGGCTTGTAACTTTTTATTCTCACCTCAAAATGCCAGAAAGTTCCCTATTGCATTCGCAGGCTTTAGTTTCCTTGCTGAAATTAAATCCAGGCGGACACACTTGAAGTTCCACTTCAAAGGAATATCGATTAGGTAAAGAAGAATAGATGTCCACAAACTGAATCCTTCGTTTATTCTTTTTACCTCTGTTACACGTTTTGTTGTAAATTGTCTCTGGCACATGGAACGAAAACGGTACAGTGCTTGATTTGTTAGGCGAGAGCACATAAAGAACGTCGTTAAGAGTCAGTTTAGATGCGTTATTGGAGCTGCTTTCTTCAGCCACAAAAGCAATCGTATACACACTGTGTCCAAGTTCGTCAACTCCTTGCAGATTCAAAGGAAACTTTTGACCTGGAGCGAGCTGATAGGGAGATCCAAAAAAAACAAGACCTAGTTTGTTGGTCTGTGTACGAAAATTTCGATGGTTTGGAAAAACTAAACTGGATAGAAAGGAATGCAGAAAAAGACGCAAGTAAGGAAGGAGGGAATGAGAAAAGAGGTAAGTGGGTGGGTGAGTAGAAAGATGAGTGATTGGAAAGACGAAAAGAGAAAGAAACAGTATAGGTAATAACATGATTTCTAGTGCAATTTGGTGCTTATAAGCACGAGTAAATTTAAAAGTGCTTACCGACACCAAATTACACGAGAAATTATTTTGTCACTTGTTAATAATTTACATGAAAAAAGCATCTCAGAAAATCAAGACAGACGAAATTTTGAAAGCGCACGCACGCTACTTGTAATTTGCACTCGTGTTACTTGAAAAATGCACACATTTTCAGCTAATCAAACAAGCCCAATTTTTTCATGCTTATCATTATGGAATGAACAACATAATGAACTCATATGATGCACGATCCTCCCAGTAGAGAGCGCTATTTATGCAATAGCGAAAATCAGACCTTAAAAAAATCAGGCCTGTACGGGATTCGAACCACTGACCTCTGCAATACTAGTGCAGCGCTCTAGTACAAGCCTGATTTTTTTCAGGTCTGATTTTCGCTATTGCATAAATAGCGCTCTCTACTGCGAGGATCGTGCATCATACGTATCTACAACCGCAGTTCAAAATATATGAACTTCATATATTCATCATATCCGATAATGAACTCAGTAACCTCCGATGAGTAAAATGACGTAAAATAAAGCTTACGAGTTGAAGGGGCTATCCTGTAGGAGTTTATTCGGGTTTCAGTTATGGCATGAAGCAAGTTGATATCCCCTAAAAGTAATTCTAGTCCATAGTATGGTGTCCCCCTCCCCCTCCCCCTCCCCCTCCCCCTCCCCTCACCTCTCCTGCCCCCTTCTCGCACTTCGTCAACCTTTCGTGACAGTTTCCCACTCACCCACTCATACTCCTGGTTGGAAGAGAGAACGAACTGCCTTGCTTAAGTTTACGGCATAAATCATGAATTGTACCTTCACAGTAAAATTATCCCCTAAAGTCGAACTGTAATGTTTTGTGTCTGTAGCAATATCATACTCAGTTCCACTGAAGACGTGTGAGACACCATCGAAAACAAGCGAGTTGTTTCTGTACAAAATATTACTGGACCAGCGTAGAGCTTTCTGTGGATCGTGGTACGGAGCCACCTCACTCCACACACATCTTTGAAGAGAAGAGATATAAATAGCTGCTCCTTTCAACTTGCTGCTATTCTCGATAAAGGATACGTTAGTCTAATAAGAAAGAAGTATAAAACATATTCGAATTAATTTAGAATGTGATATAAACTTGAATAATTCAAAGAATACAAGCGCTTACCTTCCATTTTGATGGGGGCAAGTGTGGGTCACTGTAAGCCAGAAAACAGTTAGGATTAAACTCGTGTATAAACTCACTCATGATGTGTTCCCATACGAATATCGCGCCGCCCATTCCACTGGCCTTGTTTCCCATGAACATCAGTTCGCTTCCTGGATAAAGTATAATTTGACTTGATCGCAAGAACAACGCCCCTCCATTGGATCCTACGTTTTTGGAAAACACCAGCTGTCCTTCCACATGTAAAACGCAATCCTGAAAACCTCCTGCGCCTCCGCCATGGTTGCGCTGAAAACTGTTGCTTCCTTGAAACCTTATGTTCACCCTTTGACTTGTCAACGGACTAGTGCGTGCAATACTCGACATGTTATGATCCTCAAACTTGCAGTTTATAAACTCCGGGGTAACATCCATGGTGCTTCCATACGGAAGGGCAGTGGTGAAGCGAATCGCCGCACTGGCATCACCCTGGTTGTTAGTAAACACCACATTATCAAACCTCAGCACAGAGTCGTTAGGTTTCTCATCGTAATTCATGAGGAAAACATTCATCCCTGCTCCTCTCCTCGCCTTATTTTCTGCCACGGTGCAGTTTCTGATGACACTTGTGATGCTAGACGCATTATCCCACTGAGAGAATATGAGCCCCCCTCCAGTTTGTCCGGCTCTGTTTTTTACAAAAAGCGAGCCAGTTATCGACAAGTTGTTTTTCGACGCCGAGTTAGAGTCAGCGAGGTAGAATCCCCCTCCATATGTTGCCGAGTTGTTCGAAAACGTAGAGTCTTCTATCACAACACGACAGTGATTAGTCTTCTTCAAGAACACAACCAGTACACCCCCACCCCCTGTGGTGAAGTGCGAGACATTGTATGAGGGTGCAATATACGATGCAGAATCATTTGTCACGGCAGAGTTGAGGGTGAAATTTGAATTTGTTATTACCACAGAAAGAGAAACTGAAGTTCGAAACAAAAATCCTGCTGCACCACCGGCCGAGGTCAACCCTTCTTTGAACTCCACGCTGGAATTGCGTCCATTTGAAGTGTTATTTTGGAAAGTACAACTTTCTACAGTGACCTCGCTATCAAAGGCGTTTAGCCCAGCCTGTTCGTTGTGTTCAAATACACAATTCCTGAAGTTTATTTTAACAGAGTTCCATATAAGAACAGTAGCGGCGAAACGAGGGCCACAGTGTTGAAATTTAAGGTTTACTACAATTATATTTCTTGTCTGATTACTTTGACTAACTCGAAATCCAATATCGATTCCAGCAAAGACATTTGTACATCTAATGATGGATCCATATGCGTGACTTGATTGGAGAGAAATACTCCTCTTTGGGTTGGTTTGAGTAATGTTGATCCGTTTGCCCAAAAGGTAAATGTGATCTTCGATCAAAAAAATGAAGAGTGTTTGATTGTGGTTCTCTTCGTCCTCCATGGCATTCAGAGCAAATTCGATCGTTTTACATGGCGCTGAGGCACTCGAAAGTAAGCAAGATGTGGTATCATGTCCGGCGGTGGTTGAAACTCGGATTTCCAAAGCATTCGACCTTTCCTTAATAATCAAAATGCAAATGAACATAACACAGACAACGACTAGGTCATTGATACGCATTGTTGCTCAATAACGTAGAAAGAGGTGCGAGATTCACCCACGACTCTCGCATTGAAACTCGAAACTTGTCTGCCCAAATGGATTAATTGATATTCCATTTTAAACAGAAAGGTCACGTAAGAGTGTCCTTCGCAGTAGTTTCAAAAGGTATCACGCGGTTTTCACATGACTGCTATCACTTGGAGAGGTTACCAAGCACACATAAGACCGTCTGAGAGGAGACCGTACTCCCTAAACGCGCCGTCTAGGGTGGGGAAGGGTGCAAGACATGGGAAGAGAGGAGTCACATTCCACTATGTTACCAACTAAATTGTCCCCAAAGTTGAAAAGCGACTCGATCTTGCTGATTAACCGCCGATATGTGCGACAGCGAGACGCTTCCATTGAACTCCTTTCCGTGATATGCTGTCATCACTTCTTATGGTAGGTCTATGTGGGTCCATGTAGTTCTCGTCTTGAATACAGGATCTCACTAAACGCGTTGCGTAAACACAATTGATGACGTAATTTGATCATATCAACTAAGTTGAAACAGAGTGGTTGAAATTAAACATAACGAATATATATGAACTGCGGTTATAGAAACGTATTTGTGCACGATCCTCGCAGTAAAGCACTATTTAAACAATAGTGAAAATCAGACCTGAAAAAATTCAGGCCTGTGCGGGATTCGAACCACTGACCTCTGCGATACTAGTGCAGCGCTCTACCAATAGAGCTAACAAGCCAACTGGGAGCAGGTCATCAAATTAGTCCGACATAAACCCGCTCTGACAAAGGGCTAACGCTCGAAACGTCAGCATTACGGTGGCCAATTTACAATTTTTATATAACCAAATTACCATGTTACTCCCACCGACGCAGCACCACAGTTTCTTGAGAAATAACCCCTTTAAACAATTGATGACGGTCAATCGAAATTGTCGCCGGAGTGGGGTGATATCAGTTTGACAAAAAAAAAAATTGTCACGACGAATACCGTTTTCGATAAGAGTACAGACCACGAGAAGCCATTGTTGACTTGTTAAGTTTAATCGTCAGCTGAGTGTTATGCTCTTTGAGGTAATTTTTCTCCGTTCCAAGCCGAAACTTGTTAGTTATGTAATCAGTCACTGTACTCAGCTACATTTCACCTTCTCTTAAAAGAAATCCAATTGACAACCAAATAACAACATAAAACTTGACATTTATTAGAACATGTATCTTCCCAGAACATGTAGGCTGAAAATTCTCGACAAATATTTCCGCTGACAATTTTAAACGCCATCAATTATTGTAATAATTAATTAACTTAAATAAGGAGAAATAACATTTGGCTCTGTCATGCATCAAACCGACATTGACAATGATGACAAAAATATTCAGAAACACATCACTGAAGCTCCTTACGGCACAACAAACAAACACAGACCAGCTGGTTTGGGGGAGAAACAGAAGCTATCAATATAACAATCGTGAGTACAAAGCTTTCGAATCTAAAAAAAGATTCCTGATTCCTCAAGACTAACGACAAAAAATTTAGATCTGCAACCAGACTCTTAACCCTTCAACTCCCATAGGTGACCAAGACAGAATTGCTCCCTACAATATCACTACAATAGGCCATTTCCGAATTAAGTTTGGCCTCTTTTTCAAAACGAGGCCTGGTGTTCAACCGTATGAAAGTGAGTTTAATTTGCATGTGAATGAAACTTATTACCATACGAAAGGATGAGCACCAGGACTCGCTTTGAAAAAGAGGCTAAAGGCAATTCGGAAATGGGCTATATCAAGCAAACAAGTGATGAGAATAAAGAAAAATACGAATAAGGGAATCATCAGTTGATCCAATATCAAATTCTCCAAATGAACATTGTAAGTATTGTATAGCAGACAGTATGTCAGATCTTGAGAGTCAAAAGGTTAACCTTGTGGGAATAAAAGCTGTAAGTTTCATCACACATATAAGGTCGTAATGAAACTATTGCCATAAAATAACTAATTTATGCTATTACAATACCATTTCAAAACTTTTACTGAAGTCTTACTTGGTAGCCATGACTGGCGGACTCAATATTCAGTTCAAAATGCTAAGCATACACGATTGTTAAACACTGATGCAGCAGTGGGATACAAGAATTCCTTACAACCCCATAGGTACTTACTTAGCAAAAAAATGTATGTTGGTGAGCTAACATTAATTAATTAAAGTAAATCTATAATAAATCATCGACCCTTTCGACTTCAGTCTCACTAAGAGGTTCCTTCCGAAAAACATGAGAATTTGAAAATGAATTCAGACATGTTTACCATCCAAAACAGTTATAGGTATACACAAATCCAGACGTAAAAGTTTGCCACATTCATTATTTCCAACCCTTTAACTCCCTCAGGTGATTAACATGTAGCTCATCCCTATAATATATCCATACCTTATCCAGCAAACGGGTAAAGAGAATATTCAAAGTTATCAAGTGAAAATTCTCTTTATCTAACAATAAATTCTCCTAACTGATATAGAAAGAATATGTAGAAGCTAGAGGGAGAATTAACCATCAGACCTTGAGAGTTAAAATGGTTAAGTGCATTTGATTTGTCACACAAAGGTTCTTACTGATAAAGATCTTACATTGAGTATTGCTACATACACCTAAGTATTGTCCCATTTAACACATACTATTACATTAACTTAAATATCAATTTAATAAGGTTATTGTTATTAATATTATTATGGTTACTTTGAAAACTGGTTACCACTTATGTGTATTGTGTCATTATCCATTAAGCTGACAAGATAGAAAAAAAACTAATTTACATTGACACAAGTTTGTTAGTTGCCTTGCAGTAGAATGGTAGTCACAAACATCACAAATTATAGCACTCACTCACTTGGACATATTTTCACACTAGAGCTGTTGTAAGACAAAAAGTGTTGATTTGAGTTGTCAGCAAGGATGTCTACAACATCAGAATGATACTTGTAATTACTTAGAAAAATTAAACTGTGCACATCTTGAAACTTGTTTTCCACATACAAAATAAATAAATATCTTTATGTTTGAAAATTTAAGAATAAGACAAATGGCTGAAAAGATGCAAGGAATAAAAGCAATCTGAAAATGAGAGCAAAATAAGAAACTTTTAAGCAAAAATTCTCAGAAAAACCTGCAATCATTGAGAATTTAGCAAGACTTAATTTTGTTACCTTAAACAGCTGTTCGTTGAAAATTTTCAGTGAATAAGTTTATGTAAAGTTGACAGTCCTATCACTTCTGGCTTACACTGTGCATGCTTTATAAACATTACTAAAGAAAAGTGAGCTCATATCTGGGGGAAAAAATTCTGCACAAGCTACTACTCAAACCATCCTTTTCAGCCACTTCTCAAGTTTTCAAGAAAGAAATTTGAATTCTTTGAAATTTAGGCATTAGTATAACAGTGTATTACAACTGAATACTGATTACGAACATTTTACACAGCTATTACCAAATTAAAACTTGTACAACATTGATCAACTGGGAATTTCTTGCAAAATTTTACACAGAAGACAAGCAAGAAGTGCACAGTAAAAATCAGAATTCATGGAGGAAAACTTTAACTGTAACATGATGGACAATGACAATCTCCCCATCATCTAAGCAAGAAATTCTCAGAGACCACCCGACAGAAATTACAAATTGATCAAAAGGTTTGTCTTACAATTTACACTGTGGCTTAACTGAATTCAAATCTATTTTAATTCAATACTGTTAAACATCAATTTTGTTACTTCAATCTTATACAAAACTATAAAACATTACCTTCCTAAAATTTCTTCCTCTGATAATTAAAATATATATATTGCCAAATGCAATAAAATAACATCCTAAAACATTAACCTATTGATAAGTCTGGCAAAACACTGCAAGATCTGTCACCTTCTAGAGAGATTGAAATACAAGCTCTTTGACAATCATTCTAATAAGAAAACCATGTCAGAAGTTTCAGTGCTTACTTTGATAACCCATAGAAGGTGACTCAAGAGATTACTTCATTGCTTTACATATTTTACACACAACTGTCCAGTATAAGTTATCCAATTTAAACTTACTGCAACATTAGAAGTGACGGGTAAACGTAAGTGTGCTGGATAATTAGAGAGAGAGACTGGCAAGCACAAAAACGATGCAAAGACTACCCCAGTGAATCATCATTAGCAAAGGAAAAAGTACAAGATATTTAGAATTAACTAATGAGGTTTCAGTTGAATCATTCCTGCTATTTATTTCCCACATGTTTCACATTAAAAGGGACTAAACTAAGCTATTGTAGATTACTTGTACATCAAAGAGGAATCAAACAGACAATTCCAATGTAATTATGCATATGGCAACTTTTCCAATGTTCAAGGTATAAGTAAAGGTATCTGTCCAGCAGAAACCTTTCAAAACAATTAAATCTCACCACACCACAGGCCTGCTGTTGGTGCTACCATACTTACTCTCACACTGGCACCATTCAAAGTTGTCAGAGTTTCATCAATTTGTTTTACATTTTCTAGGGATTTATATACCTGGAATAAAGGTTTTCTGCTTTATGCTATCTACACATTGTATATTATTGTACACAATATTATAGGTCAGTTAAAAACTAAGTATACAACAGAGAGGAGAGGGTGAATCTTTGTCATTTACATGAAAAAGAGTTTAGTTATCAGATGTAGACATGCTATCAAAGGGTTAAGAGAAATACTGATCATTGGGGTAAAGGTGTCTTTGCAGAGCTAACAGAAGAACTTAATTATGCATTAAATGTTATAAACATTTTTGCACCAAGAAGGTGGACTTGGTTCCAGCAGGTTTTTTTTTTTTATCAATATGGGACAATTAAAATGAAAGCCTTCCATCAACACTGCCACATTACAGCATTTGGCATTACAAATGCAAGTCACTGACAACAAGGACGCACATGACAGCAACACAAGCACACGTCCAATTATTACATGAACTTAAATTGATCATTTCAGTTTGACACAAAGGTCAGGCACCTCCCAGTAATATGATTGAAATTCGTACATTAACGGGAGATTCATCACTAAATGACAACACTGTCGCCCATAGAAACATCCATTAGCTATTCACACAGACTTGTACGGGAACATGGACAAGGACGGACATGGACTTAGGACACTGTTACTTGATCTGAGCGAGGACTACAAAGTCCTGTATTCTTATCCCACCTTAAAAAAGAAAAAAAAAAAAAAAAAAAAAACATCCAATGTTAAAAAAAAGTGCAATAAAAAACATTTCCAATAAATATGGCCAACTATTCCATTGCATCTACACCTACTAAAGATGGCAAATCTCATTACCAGTCCATTGCCACTCTTTTCAAAGAGCATAAAATACACATACATGAAAAATAATGTGCGCTGTACATGCATGTTGCACTTAGGTTCACTCACAATTTCTATATGACAAACATGTACATGTCATTGGTTACCCTGAAAAGTCAATGAACTAACAATTCAATTGTTTTATTGAGTTAAAGCATCATCCAAGAGCTACAGGTACAAACAAATATATTCAATACAATGGGTAATTATGTTAGGGAAATCTGCCATGTTTGAAAGAGGTCAATGGTTTCATTACACTCACCCTGACTACCAAAGCATCTCCTCAAACTCCATAGTTAGAGGAAAGACGCTCTCGCAGAGCTGCAGGAAACTGACTGGAAAATCGTTTCCAGTTTTCTTCACCAACCTGGTTTTTAAACCCATGAAGGATCTACAAATTGAGGTTAGAGGAGAAAAAAAACATTAACTGCAAATCACATGGAAAAAGTATGCCACCCCAAAAAATCCAAAGTGATCTAACCTTGAGGAACATATCCTTTAAGTCTGGTCCAGGGTTTACCCATGATGCTACAGCATCACAAAAGAATATGAAATCCTAAAATGGAAAACAAGTTGCTTCATCAAAGGCAAATTAAATATATGTTGTGCATGTAAGAGCCCTAAAAAGCACAATGTAATTATAAATAAGATGTATACTGTCCTTACCTGAACAACTCCACCAGGGTTAATACCAATCATGTTACAGATACCTCTGAAGGCAGAGTCTTTTTCCTCATTGTCTCGTATATTCCGCAAGGAAGTACACCTGAAAAATAACAGTTTCAAATATTGAAGATCAACAGCACAGGACTACTTACAAAAGATATAAACTGGATATGTAACACTAGAGTTTCACTCCTTTGTAACATAGAAACTGCTTTTTTAAATGCATTTCCAAAGGCATGACAACTTCTCAAAGGAAATTCAAAGTGGTTGTCATAGCAAGGGCTGTCTTGAGAACAACTATTTCAATATCACTTTATTATATAAACTAATAGCTGTTTGGTATTGTAGGAAAGGCGATTATCTTTGTGGCACAAAAATTGAAAAATATTGGATCAGTCCTTCAAAGATCATTTAGAAATTCAGTAAGAAAAGATTCAAAATCCATCTATAGCACTGTTTTCTCTTGGCTTTGAATTACTCTACCAAAAATGGAATCTAAGCAAAGTGGTGTTACAAAATACGTGTATCTATCAATACTACAAGGGTTTTGAAGAGGGATCTAACCATTTGAAACAAAATAGCACCATTTATCATTGTTAATGTTGACTAACACAATGTACATAGATCAAGACAAAGAGTGCCAATGAATAGTCAGAAATCCTGCAGTACATACATGTACAAACACTGAACAAAAAAAGTCATAAATGAGAACATCCAAATTCCACATTATCAAAAACAAACAATTGAACAAACAAAACACAATAAAAGCAACACATAAATAAAAAGAAACACCAATACACACCACTTTTGAATAAACTGCGGTAACAAAGGTGCCACCTCTTGCGGACAAACTAACCCCAGACGACCGATTGTGATTGCTAAAAACACATTCATTAACAAGAAAAGAAACAAATTCATGCCATCAGAACAACGCTACACAAACATCAATGCAGTGGCTGCATAACTAGCTCAGCGAATCAATGATGCCATGAGTGTTAAAAGAAAAAAGATCTTGTTGTGACATACATTTTGCAACATACACCTGTAGACACATCATATTAATAGCAACTTCAGGGACAAGTGACAACAGTACAACAACATGGAGCTTCTTTCAAAAGTTACTTATTCATGTTTTACATGTGTTGTGCAGTGTGTGTATAATCTTCCAGGAACATGCATGGTTAGTGACACAACTGACAGCTGTTTTAAGTCCACAGGAAAATACAAATCTCTGTCAACACCACAGGCTAAATACAGTTTTAATTATCAATAAAAACACAAAATACACAGTTTGATGTTAAAGGTCAGGGCCACAGACAACCTATTCACCATTACTCAGAAACCCCTTCATAATAATATTCCTATATTTACTCACTTGAGCCAAAGGGAAGAGAGAAAATGGGGGAAGGGTGGGGGAGAGGAAAAGACCACAATGCCAAAAAAATTAGCCTTACCCTTTCATTCCCAAGATCTAGATATTAATTCTCTAGACTATTTGGTATATATTTGTCCCCTAGAAAATATTTTTTTTCCCACTTCTGATCATCCTTCTGTAAGGAGATGTATTGATATTGTAAATAGAAATTCATTTTGGTCATCTCTGAGAGTGAAAGGGTTAAAGCCAGTGATTGAAGTTACCAAGCCTCTGCAATAACAATGATAATAACCTGTGTTTTCTTGCAGCGTCTTTGGAGTATGTGGTCTGTTAATGATTGTAATGAGTTGCTGTAGGACCAAGTTGATATACTGCTTCATATCTGATCCTATTACAAAAGTGAAAGAAGATTCAGGTTTTATAATGACAATGGAAACAATGAGTTTATGAAAGGACAGAGAAAAATGGTGGGAGGGAAAGAAGTGGGATTCAGAGAAAGAAGAAAGAAAGTTGAGGAATGGGAAAAAAGAACAGAAAAGTAAAGGGAGGAATACATGAACAAACAGTCAATCATAGTACATGCTACCAGACAAATGTAAAGGTGACAATGGAAGTATGAAAAAAAACAAAAACAAAAAAAACAAACAAAAAAAAAACATGGTCTTGTAGTAGAAGGGAAAATATATTACAGTATACATGCAAATACCAGGCCATACAATGACTGCATCTTACCTAACTGCACAGATATTTCTCCAATTGCCCATGTAGCATTGTTGCAAACCGAAATAAATTCTGGATTGAGATTCTGGCCCAAGATTGGCAGGAAGTCACCTACAGTTTAACATTATTATCAAGTTCAAGATGATGAAGACTAGCTATCGCCTTGATATGTCAACAATAAATACAAATAAAAAGGTGAAGTAGAGAAACTGTTGAAGGTATGACCATGGCTGAAAAGTATACATACCAATGCAGGGTTTGACGTGTTGGAAGCAAGCTTTAGTCAAGTCTCCCAGCAATGCAAAAGAACTTTGTCTCACTTCAGGCATTTTGTCCTAGAGACAGAAACAGTAAAGAAATACTCTAAAGATCTTTCAAACTACAAAATGTGCAATGCAAAGAAAGACCCCAAGCAAGGAACTTTTAAGTTATTTTCAGCAAAAACAAGTACTGCACCTTCTTTGGCTCCAATGATAACCTTAGGCATTTACACTGTACATTGTGCATAAACATGTACATTCACTGACATACCTGCATACATTGGTAAAGAAGGGTCATGGTGTTGCTCCTAATGATAAACTGTTCAATTTGCCCCTCCAGTCCCTCAGCCAATCCACTCAGAAGATCTAGAGCAACAATCATGAAATCCTTGTCTGGAGGTTCAAACTGCTCTGGATGAGTTTGAGATGCCTGAAAAAAAATTTTTCATTCAGAACAATGGGAGAATGTGGTAATCTATTCTCATTCTTAAGTTGTATACATGTACCTACCACGCTTTGAGTTAGAGTTTGTTCCACTAATGACACACATCTCTGGAATACAGGTTCAGCATATGGAAAAAAGCCAGAACGTAAAGCTGTAGCTACAGAGGACAAACACTCTAAGAGTGGAAAAAGGTCTTTGTCCTCATCTTTCAGCTGGTTCCACTTCTGAATAAGGGGTGGCATCAACATATTGATAAACTCAGGCTTGTTGAGGTGGTGACCCACTGAGTCAGCTAGTGTACCAATTGCATCATACAATATAAGAAGGTTTTTGTGCTATAAAGCAAAAGAGGAAAGGTATTAGATTATTGAATTTTTCAAGCAGAAATGATCAAATCAGAAGCAAATGGAGACTTGGAAAACAAAACAACACAAGAAGACCAAGTAACTTTTAAATCAACGAGGTTATGTGGATACTTATTCAATAATTGTACTGTATATGTACAATCACATTAAAGGTAACAAAACAACAACTATCTGTTCGGTTCTCCATTTCCCAAATGCTTATTACCCAATTACAAACCTGTTAATAATCATTAAAATACTGTTTTTTATTTCGATTGGTTTGTTTGTTTTTTTAGCAGAGGTTTGGCTTTAGCTGCAACAAACCTGATACTTGTTGAAGGCAAACACCAGTGTCTCTAGAATGAAGCTAAGATACGGAACAAGTTCAGTACAAGCTTCTTCCTCCAAAGTGGCAAAGGCACTATGAAAATGTCAGATCACAAGTAAATTAAAAATATGCACAGTGAATGACAAAAAAAAAAAAGACACCTTTGTACATGTCCTAGCTTTTGGACACTCACAATCAACCGTGTGTGTAGAATTTTAAATCAGCTGTGTTTGGAAAAAGTGACAATGTGTAAGTGATAGCATAAACATCTCTGAAATGCTCGGAGCAGTACTTTTCCCAATGGTCTGCTATTGCAGATCTGGAGAAAACCTAGTGGCTAGTATTTCATAACTTTGTAGTATGTGTAAGCGCTCAGTTTTGGGAATGCAATGGGTATCATCAATATCAACTTACTGGTATGTTCAAGCACTTTTTGTTCAAATATTCTCAAACCATTTTGCTACACCATGACAAGGCTATGCCTGCTATTACATAACAACATGTGCATTGTACATGTATGAAGCAGTTTCAAAAACAA
This sequence comes from Stylophora pistillata, assembly GCF_964205215.1. Taxonomy (NCBI): domain Eukaryota; kingdom Metazoa; phylum Cnidaria; class Anthozoa; order Scleractinia; family Pocilloporidae; genus Stylophora; species Stylophora pistillata. Next base: position 1,089,433 of record NC_142529.1, read on the forward strand.
GAACTTCTACATATACTTTAAAGCTTTTGTTGCAGGATTGTCACAAAAGTTTGCTTGAAAATGTATTATTAATGTGGACAATATGATGATTCTAAAGAATGGTGGTACCTGCATGCTGCTTCTTGAACCCTCTTGTTACTATCCAAAATCCGTTTCAGGAGCTAAAGTTGAAGAATTTTGTAGAATTAGAGCTACAAAAATACATGCACATAGTGTCATGGTGGTAGAAATGCAGCATACATGGCTATTGTCCCCAAAATAAAACTGTAGCACCTACAATGCTTACCTCTGTCATGAGACGTTGAAGGTATGCTTCATGAGGCTGACTAACAACCCAGTGTGCATAACGACTCAGGGTCCAGCATGTGATAGAGCGCACCAGTGCCTAAAACAAAGCCACATAAACAGGTAATGCATACATAGCAATTTCTGTTCCTTGAAACCAATAAATGTTAATTTAATCTCACTCACCCTTTTCTCAGAAAGAGAATTTATCAGGAAAGGAATTAGCTCTGGCAGGTGAGGAGAGATACCAGTTATACAACCTAGAGAATAACACAAATATTCATCAGCATGCAGTTACTATCATATACTAGCTTCAAGAACCTTAAAAAAAAAAACAAAAAAACAAAAAAAAAACAAAACAAAAAAAAAAAAACATGAAACATAAACATGAACTTGACCCTTTCATGACTCTGGTTGCTTTTTTCATGATAATTTGTCAATTTATCAGCACAGAGAGCAGGATAACATAATCAGTTGAGAAATTTGCTCTTCCAGATCTCAAGTGTGAAAGGGCGAAAAGAGTGAAACCATAACATTTTGCATATACATTTACAGCTCAAAATGTGTTCAGTTGTATCACATTGTTAATAAGATCAAGTAACCTTCTGCAATGGCCCCTAGCACAAGGATTCCCGACTCTTTTGCCTCCCAGTCAGGATGGAAGAGTGTTTCCTTTAAGATTGGAAGAAGAACTGGTAAAAGATCATCACGGAACACATTAGCCAAAACATCCAAGGCAGCTGCAGAGCATTTACCTACAAACGAAAAAAAAAAAAAAAAAAAAAAAAAAAAAAAGAGAGAGAGAGAGAGAGAGAGAGAGAGAGAAAAAAGACAAAAATTTATATCATGTGTTGTTTACCAATGAAAATAACAAAAACAAACATACACAGCCCTAAAATGTAAGTGCTATCAGTTCCAAACCACTTACGTAAGTTCCAGTCTGAAAGAGTATCATCATCCATATCATCATCATCTCCATCACTGTCCCCCTGAAAAAAAAACAAAAAAAAAACTATGTGGTGACACTTTGGTTTTATATTGAGGATGCTCTGAGTCAACTGGCTTTCATATAAAACAAGGACTTGATTAAGAGTTTGGAAGCTTGAACACAAAACCTTCTCGATGGAATTATAGTCCAAATCAGTACATGTTCTGAGACTGTTTGGGGGTTGGTCTTGTAATCTGGTGGTCCCAGGTTCGGGTCCTCCACCCCATTACTCTCCTTTTTTTCAGTTGGGCCAAGTTCAACTTCTTGGCTGCACTTTGTATATAGCCAACTGACCTGCCTCCAGCCAGTTGCAGTTCTTAAACACTTTGTCCATGTTTATTTACAATGTTTACTTTCAATTTTCTTGAATTTGAGGGCCACAAGTTTATCACTTTGTAACTGTTTAGTGTCACCCTTTTGTTTTAAAATTATCATTATTATTATTTCCAGGCAGACAGTTCTCCACATTTGCCAAGATCTTACATCAACTTCGCCATCTGCTTCATGCTGCTGGCTGTGCGTCTTGGATTTATGAAATCTTGGTCTGATATCCTGCTCACTGTCTGGAACAGACTCATCATCTTCATTATCAGCCTGAACAAGGAAACAAAATGAACAAATGTCTGTACTTTCCTCATTCAGTAAATCAAATGAACAAATAATGAAATACATGAAAGCAAAAGAATCATGCACACAATAACAACTCACCTTCAGTAGAATCAAGTCAATCTCTGAATACCTCATACCATTTACTAGTATCGGAACAAGCCTGCAATTTTAGGAAAGGACAAATCTTAAAGGAAATATTAAGGACAAATCATTGTCAGTTTCTCTAAGTTTCTCACTTCAACCTTTCTGTAAACATGAGAGGTGTGAAAATTTCCACCTCTACACAATACATTTGAACCTTGAGTCACACTAGGAAAGACCTACAGCAACTAACTGTTGTTCAAGATGACTTTTCTAGAGAGGTTCATGAATTAGTGAAAATCAAAGTGAGGATTATTAAGGGCAACACATCCTTCAAATACAGCGAGTATTACTTGTAAGACAAAAATGTTTCCCTCATCAAAGCTAAAACAAAATGCTCAAACATAATTGATTATCAGCAGCCCTACTTGAGCACTAACAGCACAGCTCACATGTCACGCCTGCGAAAATGTACGTACTGTTTGTTGTACGAACTACTGAGTCATGACAGAAATATGTTAAAATGCTTGTTGCTATACCTATGAAGGTGTGGGCTAAGAGCCTCTTTACAGATAGGCTGTTCTGCCAGTGTTAACCAAAACTCACAAGCTTCAAGTGATACATTTTCATCTTTGTCTTGTGTCCTCATCAGCATGTACTGAAAAATATTTGTAGAAAAAGCATTTCACCTTACATTGCATTCATCTCATATCAGCTAAGATACAATGTATACTCTAACTAAAGGATATCAACCCTACTACAGAGTAAATAAACTGATTAAATACTGACCTCTACAATGTTATTCATGTGTGGAATTAATTGGTCTGCTCTGACTTCCAAAAGCATAACAAGGGCTCTGCAAACATTCTTTCTTACTTCTGGGTCTTCATCTCCCGCAAGCGCAAACAGATTCTATGATAAAAAAACATTTTCTTAGATAAATACTTTTGTACCAGCACTAGTAGTACATTCTTTGTACATGTAAGAGAAGCTTTCTTTGTAAATCCTAAGAGGGATTTACAAAGTCTATAATGGATGAACCTGACCATATCAATCCCATTATCAGAATAACTCAACAATACCTAAGATCAAGAAAAAAGTTTCAGAATTTGATGTTTCAATAAACAATTTAAGAGTAACTGTTTTAAAAAATAGAATCATCTATGAGCATAACTTTGAGATGTTCTCCAAATGCCTGTCTATGGTTAATTGTGACCAGGCACAGGATTTCGTACACTAACGCTTTACCGTTTAACGAATCAATCCGTTTACTATCCGTTTAAAACGGATCATTAAAGCGTTTAAACGCTTTCTTCATCCGTTTAAACGCTTTGCTCATCCGTTGAACGTTTTCGACAAAACGTTTAAACAGTTAACCTATCCGTTTAACATGAAATACATCCGTTTAATGGTTACTTGCATCCGTTTAACGAGGAGAGCAAGATTTATTTTCATGATTACGCAAATTTATTTCGATTGACGTGTACAGCAAAATTTACAAAATCTGTGGCTATCGAGTTTCTCATCTGTTATTTCCATCGATTGAAAGGAAACAGATTTTGCTTTATAAAAGCTGTAATTACAAATTACTTTACGAAATCGAATGCTAGATGGAAGTTTTGTTACATGCGTATGCAAAATTGTTTCGATTAACCGACGGTGAAATCTACAAAATCAGCGGCATTTCTTAACGTTTTTCACTTGATAGTGCGTTTTCATTTCAGTCAATACGTAGAAGAAACAATGTAGGAACATGAAAAAAAAACGACTTTGCTTCTCAATTCTATTTTCCTTCTGTCGAGAATGTTCAGTCCACATGGTATGATTGACAGGTTGCTTCCTCTGCTTATGCAAATTTTCAAATGCATTGCGAGCTCTCCAGGGCGAGACTTGCTCTCGGCTCACTTCACTCGCCAGTGGATAGCTTAATTGCAGGCTAGTAATTTAATTTTACTTAGTTTTCTATTGTTGTCAGTCGAATATTATTAGCATGAAATGTCAGTGTTCCGCATGAACAATTCGTATAATTGTTCGCAACGGTTTCTGATCGATATGTGCATGGCTTCCCGCTGTTCTTTAGCCCTCCTCATCCGTTCAAGGTTTTTGTCCATCCGTATAATGTTTTGAGCTATCCATAAAATAATTATAGATGTTGTTCAACCATTTAACGTTTTAAGCCATCCGTTATTTTTTTTCTCGGCCGTTTAACGGTTTACAGAATCCGTTTTTGGACTTTGCTCTACCGTTTAACGCTTTGGACTATTTGTTTAAACGGACATGCAAACCGTTTAAACACTCTTACTACCCGTTTACTATCCGTTTACAAACCGTTTATTTTTACCCGTTTAACGGAAAAGCGTTTGTGTACGAAATCCTGTGCCCAGTCACAATTAGTATTTCAAAACCACACATGAACATGTACTCTATGTAAAAACTGTATATTCAATGTAAAACCTGTGACAGTCCTACCTCAATAAATGTGCCTATATGAACCATGAGGGCCTGTGTTCGTGTAACAATAAACTGATTTACACAAGCAATAGCGTGAGACCTACAGAAGAATTGAAAAAGAATAATTATTTGCCCTGCCCTGTCAAGCTTGAGAAATGACAGCTACACTTAGAGTAAACGTGAATGCCTTACAAGTCTCTTTACCTTATTTTTGGGCTTGCATGACGGAAGAATTGTAGAAACTTTGGGATCAATACGATGAGGGGTCTATTGAGAGCATCACTGTCAAGTTGCTCAGCAGAATCCTCACAGATCTTTTGCAGAGCTCCAAATGCTCCCTGCCAAAGATAAAGTCACAGAGAATTAACCACTTACGTATATGACCACTGTGCTAAACCCATTCTTTCTTGTAATATTTAGTTATTTTCATTTGCTATCGTATATAATATTACTACAGTTTAAAACATATTATAAAAAAAACAAAAGAAGGTCATCAGCGAGGAAGGAAAACAGAATTTTTTTTAATAAATATCCATTACCTGAAAAATTTATTTTCTTATTTCACAGATAGAGAATATTTTTATCTCTTACACACTTCTTCATGCAGCTACCTTTCTTAACGATAATAAGTTGACCTAATATCCACTGTTCTATTACAAAAGGATTGGAAGATACATGTAACACCTGCATGTATGCTATTTAGCCAGAGGATCCCTGAATGTAACTCAAACTTTTTCCTTGTCATTTTATTACGGCCATCAATGTAACATCACAAAGAATATCATGACCTTAGATGTGGTAATAAAACTGTTTAAATTTCCAGCAATGTATGAAAATCTCAAGAACATATGGGATTTTTATTCTAATTTATCATCAAGAATGAATGGGTAACTGAATGTTCAATTACAACCCTAGTGGCCAGTCTGCAGAGTATGGCTGAACTTGGTGATTCTGCTGTGCGAAATTTATGGTAAGAAAGGCAAAAACTGCACATATATCTGCCATACTTCGCAGAGAGGCTAAGTAGTGGAGTCATGATTAGCAAACTCCAACCTTCTGGCATTAAAAAATTTCAACAGGTAGTCAGCAATCACTACTATACAATACACATTACAAATAAATTATTTTAAAAATAAAAAATCAAAACACTTGTATCACACAAGCCTGTCAATACTAAAAATAATTTGAGATAATAAATCAAAATAACTTAATGATGATCTCACTGATAATATATTACTACCCGATATGTTATAAATACTCTACTGCTAAAATACCAACCAAGAGAGTTTACTCATCAAGAAAAACGTCGACAAATAAACGCATGTAAATTTCTAAAAATACAGCACTGGATATTTGCCAGCTCTGGATCTCATGGAGAACCAATGCTCACCTCGCAGACATTATAGTCCTCGCTGTCCAAAAGTTGGCACAACGTTGGCAATAGTTGAGGCCAGTTTGTTAGATCGCCTTTCGCCGCTATAGTTGTGATCAAGATACCAATCGTAGCTCGTATGAGAGGTGAAGGATCCCCAATGGCTTCGAGGCATTCCGACTTAATAAATTCTTTCACTTGGTCAGGGAAAGTGTGATAATGAGATTTAACGTTGTTCTTGAGAATCAAGCCCGAAAGTGAACGAGTTGGTTCATCTAAAATACAAAGAAGACATAATTTAGATGTAACAGATTGATTGGAAAATTCAGCTTGACCTTGAAAATCATTAAGGTTTGGATCGATAGAGCGGCAACCGGAACTGAGCTTGAAAACACATCTAGCTTACATCACGGCAAACACACTAACCTTCGCTCTTCAGCTTCGTAAGAACGAATATCAGGTAATTGTTGAAATCAGGAAATTGATTCAGAGACTCAAGTTTCTGAAAAAGAAATCCGTTAAGGAATACAAGAAAAATATAGCGACGTTAACACAACCGGAGAGCACGTGTGACGCGCCAAATTTCAACTGTGTTACGTCCTATATCTCGTCTTACTCCAGATGAAAACCAAAGAAAACACTACACAAAGTACATTAAAGGATACTTGTTGAACTGCTCTTTGTACTTCAGTATTTGGGCTTTGACTCTCCTTCAAAAGCTGTATAATTTGCTGTAAACCGTCCTGGTCTGGTTGCCACGCCATTTTGCTTTTTCGCACCGGCTCCAACCCCTGCACTTCTCGTCGGACTCCCCAAACCTTCGGTAGTCTTCGGTATCGCTCGGCTGCTATCGGCCTAACGCTTGCATTTTGAAAGTCTGTCTCACCCGGAAAAGACGACACGTTAGTCGCTTTGAGAGTTGATAATCGTCAACTGAAATAAGTCAATATAATCTAAATCATAAGTCTTACCCAAATCCAGATGCCACCTCGAAAAATATTGCAAGGAAACTGGTGACGAGAATTTAGAAAAACACGGAAGAACTTCCGGTTTAGTAGCCGTAAATTATTTTTTCCCATTAGTTCGCTTTTAAACAGGAAAACAATCCAACTAAATGGAAAGTCGTGCTTACGCTAACAGGAAATCAGATACAAGGCAAAAAAGGTATGATATGATGTATTTTAGCTTGGTCAACTGTCTGGAGTTGGAGTTGAAATAGATTTTATGGACTCAGAGGGAAGCCGCTAATGATGACGGTGTTGTGGCTTCGTATTTCTTAAAATTCAAGCACTACTATTGCTTTAGATCTGTAGATGTCGGTGCTTAATTTTTTCGGAATATTTTAGCCTTTACATAGAGGAGATCGAAAGCCGTTCGCTTCGTAGCCCGAGCGTAAGACGAACATCTGAGGAGCGGTTTATATCTTTGACAGTAATAATTCAAGACCTTCCTCATCCTATCTCTTCCCCTTCTCTGACCGTACGTGCAGACCCTATGCTGTTTCTTTGAGAGCGAAGCGCGAGGATGAGTCAGCGAGGAAGCTACCCTGTTTCTAATTCTACTAAACTCCCCTTCCCTCCCCTCCCCTCTCATCACCAATAATTAACCTCACTCCCATCATGGGGCTCTCTGTAGAGAGAAGGGCTCGTGAGTGGAGTATCACGAAAATAAACGCTGAATAAATTTCTTTCCTCTGTTCATCATCAGCTTGTTGACATTTGTCAACATGTAATCATCACTATCATCAGTCTTCTTTGTGCTCTGTTGCGCATAAGGCCCAACATGTAATGCTATAATACTTTATGTCGTAGGTATGGGGTAACTAACGAGCATCGCCGAGGAAAAATCACTAGAGAAATCTGCGACTTCGTGGCAGTTCCAAAGGATCTCATGGGTTTTGTGATTGGCACGAACGGAAGTTCGATAAAACTAATAGTGAGGGAGTCAGGAGCACGACTCACTTCAGACACCAATCAGGGTGGCTTTTCAGTCAGCGGTAATGAAGGGCAACGCGCACGTGCAAAGCAACTCATCCATCAAAGAATGGTTAGTAAATGATATTTGAAATTCGGCCACAGGAAGAACAACTGTTTTAAATAATGCAATTAAAGATTTTTATCAAACACAGAAAAACATCGCAACCTTCAATGTGAAACCGACCTCTGACCCCATAGGAGTGATTAGCATCTTAATTCAGAATCACCCTTGAATCAAACCCAAAGGTAAGGAGAATAAAGAAAATGATTGCCAACTAGAGAAGCTCTTGCTTTTTAAGCAAATTCCCCGCGTCTGTAAAAAGGGAAAAGTATAGAGAACGGTATTGAGAATATCCATACTGATGCGAGGGTGTTTTAATTTGTTCTATCGCTTCCAAAAGTAAATTTCCTTAATTGATTTCAGCTTTACCACATACAATCTCCGTAGCCCAAAGTAACATACTCTTTTATTTTAATTTTCCTTCGAAGGAGGAAGCCCAGACTAAAAATAGGAGGAAAGTATATCCCCGACAATTTGTGAAAATTCCGAGTGAATTCGAGAATCTCGTGAAAGGAAAGGGAGGAGACAATCTTCATAACATTTGCACAGTGACTGGCGCAAAAGTTCTTTCTCGAGGAAATAATTCCTTTGAACTGAAAGGAAAAAAGAAAAATGTACAGCATGCTGAGTTACTCATGAAACGAAGAGTGGTATGTACGCATTTAATTGTTTTTCACAAGAAATTGTTAATTTTATCACCTGGTAAGAACGACTAAGTAAACATGGCTCACAAGCAAAGCAGCAAACAGAAAGAAAGGCCCAACTACAGGAGCTTATCGTAGATGGAGTCCGGAGAAGGTCTTCCCTTACGAACCACTGTAATTTTCCTGGTTGACAGGAGTTTGCTATATAAGAAACACGTAGTGATAGGAAATAATAGGGAGCTTAAGCTCAAACATTTTTATGAGACGCAGTCGACGGCAGCCGAAAGTTACAAATTTTCATTGCTGGTGCTCGCCACACCTTTTTGGTCAGCGCAACTTGGTTTTTGTTGCTAAAAAGACGATCTTACGGTCGATACATTGGTGTCAAAGTACGCAAGAATACGTTTTGTTCTTCGGCTTGCGGTTCCCGTCCGCGTCCCAAAAAAAAGCTTTGCTTCAGTTCTCTAATCTCTAATGCCTACTAACGAGGGCTGAAAGTTATTCGCGTTGATCCTGAATTTTATTATGAGAAGCTGTGTATAAAACCTTGCTTACACCTGAGGCTCTTAACATACAACTCGTGTAGGCCATTTTCTCAACTTGGTCCTCACCGCGCGTGTCAAAACAAATCGTTGATCTAATTATAAAGCACAGACGGTTTTGATTGGCGCACGGCGACTGGAAATGTAGTACACTTGTGATAAGCTCAATGTAGATCAAATAAGCCCCTTCTACAGCATTTTAAACAAAAAAATGCAGAAGAAATATCTTGGAAAAGCCTTGAGGCAAAGAATTATTAACTACTGGCTGCCGTCTTCGTCTGAGAAACGTCTCTCAGTTTAAGGTCCTTATTAGAAGGCAGTGTTCCCACGGGGCCGACTTTTTTTCCGACTTAAATACTTCTGACTCGCGCGAAGCCAGTTTAAGCTTAGGGAAAAAACTGCCTTCGTCTGTTAAAAAGCGGTATTTTTTTCTTTCATTTTTAATGTACAGGCCTCAGCGAGGGTCAAACCGGACAAGATGTGCTGTTACATTGACGACAGAAATCTGCCGGGGGGTTGCGAACTACAACTTGTGCCAGTTGAAGAAGAAGACCGCATGGTGTTACCAGGATCACATTCACAACACCGGCTGAAACCGTCTGAGGAACACGAATTGGTTAGTTAGTATTTCTGTTCGTCTTTTTGTCAGAACACACATGAAGTACCACAGAATTTATTTAAACTCTTTTCGGCTTCCTTCTGAGATCGAGCTAAGCAAACTGAATTTCACTATACGATTCACTCATTGCAATAGCCCAACGATCAAAACCGTCCTACAGTAACAGGGCAATAAGTATGGCGGGAGATATTGAATTTAGTGATCCACGGTAATTGAAAGAATTCGAATAGGTTTTCATGAATTTTTTACAGTCGATCTCTATCTTTTCAGTTTCAAGGAGCATGTGGTCGAGGCGAAACCGTTCCAAGCTATCAAAACGACCTTGTAGCAAATGCACTTGAATGTTTACACAAGATCAAACGTGGAATTGAGTCAAACAAATTTCACGAAGCAGATTTGTGGTGTCACATCGGGACCGTTATCATCCGAGACCCTGATGAAGGTGAGAACTAAATAACAATCAGAGTAAATAAAATTTAATATCGTGTAAGTATTCACTTCCATGACGGTGTCAGTTGTAATCAGTACACACCCATAGTAAACCGCTTCGCTGTACGATGACGCTCGTGACTTGTCGAAAACGAACCATACAGATTGTTTCAGTTTCGTTTCGTCTCAACTCTTAACATGCAATTTCAAGTCGTTTTGTCATTCCCTGTTGTCTTTTGAGTCGGATAAAAGGCCGCAAGGTCACGCCTTTTTGTTTTCTGTAACTCTTTATTGTCCGTTATTTTAAATAATAATTAACTAAATATAAATAGCGGATGTTGGAGAAACATGGGATATTCAGGAAGCAGTTGACAAGCTCAAGAAAAGGAATTGGCGCCTTGCGTTCAAGGAAGGTGTGCAAATCAGCCAACACTTGCTACAGGAGACGTTTGGTTCACCAAAGACAGACGAGGATTATATGTCAAGATACGATCTAAGTTTTATTACACCTCAAGGCAGATCACTAAGATGTAAGGTAAGTTTACTTTAAAGAATATTATCCGAAGGTATATCGGGTACGTTACGGAGTCAAAATTTTCTGCTCTAAATATAATTCTATTTAAGGCCCTTCTTTGATGAACTTGCAATTTAGATCGCTAGAACTTGAAGAGCGTCTTAGCTTGGGGCCTGGGCCAGCGCAGGTAACAAAGGTAATAAGGTGTCATTTAACAACGCGCGGAAGAGGAATGGGCAACAAAGGCAGATGAAACTCCGCCAACAATAGCATATTGAAATTGTCGGTTAATAAGCATGAGGCTAAATGCCCTTCTTGCTTCCATTAGGTGTGGGTTGCAAACCAAGATGTGCAAACAAAACTAGAAGAAATTCCAATTCCTTTCAGTGACATCAAACATGTTGTGGAAGAACTTCATTTCGAAGATGAATTTACCAGATCACGATGTCGAGGATGGTTGGTTCTGCCATCGCAAAAATATCTCCAGGCTGACATAATTTTTCCCGGCTGCCAAGTCGATTGCAGGCTCATGATAAGACCTAAAACATGTGAGTTTCCCGTTTTCCTTGTCCTCTTGTTAGTTTGAGTGATGATTTTAAGGTTGTCTCAAAAGTGGTGAGAACAAAGACGCTTTTCGAAAGAAGAAGAATCACCAATTCTTTTCTTCCAACCAATCATATGCACTAAACACCCAATAAGCATTCATGAGATGACCCCACCTCTACCCCCTTAGATCAAGAAGGTACGTCATGATACAGCAGTTGTCTTTTTCGTCCGATTTCAACGAATAATTTTCTCATTGGATTCCCATAATTTTCCTTTTGTCTGATAAATAATTTTAGGTACAGCCATTGAATTAAATAACAGTAGAGATGAAGCAGAACAAGCAAAGGCATTAGCTGATTTTCTGTCCAGGAAGTTAACATTTACAGTAACTGATGGATTGCATGTGCCTAAAAAAGAGCTACCGACGGGATTTTTATTCAATCATATGCGCTGCTCCCGTCGAACACTGTATGAACCACGAGAAGGATTCACTTTGATAATTTCTGAAGAAAGCACTTGGTGTAGTGACGTCAGAGGGGAGCAGAACAGAGAAACAGTAAGAACGGATTAAGAATATTCCTCGCTTGATGTTTAATCTTGTCATAAGGAAACCATTAAGGTCGAAATTGCCAATGCGTACAGCCCCGGAATACAGTGATAATTCAAGTAGCACCTTTTTCCCATTCACCCTTTTACCCCCAAGATCTCATTAGTAATTATCCCTTGGGACTGGCTATTGTTTATCGCCTGGGAGGTGGTGGTGGTGGTGGTGTGTGTGTGTGTGTGTGTGTGTGTGTGTGTGTGTGTGTGTGTGTGTGTGTGTGTGGGGGGGGGGTGGGGGATTTGGAAGATTTTGATTGTGTCGCAATCCCTGATCTCCCTGCTCCCTTTCTAATATTCCTATGACCCCCCTTCCCCCCCCCCCCTCACTGACAGTTAATTGGCGGTCAGTTTTTTATAGTCTCCCCAGCCCCGGCATTTATACTCTGCTGGCGACGACTGATTTACGCATTCAAATCGAAGAGATGTCCATATATGTACTTTTACTGAGACGCGCAGCCCATTTGTGCTGAACGGTGATGACTTATAGAATGAAGAATTTTTATATGTAGTTATTACATATTTTGATGCGCATATATCGTTTCACGTATTTTCTTGTTTTCAGACTGATCTCCACCTTGGTCGAGAAGAGTGGGACCGTGCTCTCGCTGGTAAAGACTGGGAACCGGAAATGATCGCCTCCAAACTGCCTGAGTTTCTCCAGTTTGTTTATCAGGTTCAAGATTTTCTAACAATGCATAACCGCAATATATAGAGGATGAGCTTTGGAAAAGACGGAACAACTTCCAGCTCTAAAGTTTTCTTTCAGCTTAGTTATATGTTACTTTCTATATCATTTGTTTAAAGCGAAAAAAAAAAAAACAGAAAAATTACAAGTCTCGGTAATGTTCACGGAGGAACAGAAGAAGATTTTACCTTAATTGAACAATTTTCACTGAGAGAATCCAGTCTTGATACTTTTAGAAAAAGTACTTTTTGGCCACTGGGTTGCTGTGACATGGCGTTCATTGTGTCCATTGCTTCGGATTGCAAATTCGTCTCTCTTTCTTTTTTGAGTTTTTTAATTTTTGATCTGTTTAGTTGCTTATTTGTTAATTTTTATTTCTTTTGTTTTAGCTTTCTCCGTGTTATGGGTGATTGCAACGTCAGAAATTAACAAAGCTCATTTTTAAAACTTAGTTGCTATGATTGCTCTTTGTACTTTCCGTAAAGAAGCTTAAAACTTGTGCCGTCTTCCTACCGTCAAAAAAGGAGTTTTTAATACTAAAGACGAACAATTTGTTTTTAAAAGGCTAGGGGTGTAACGTGGAGGATTCCTAGGGTGCTGTGAACACCCCTATAAGAGCGTTTTCAAATTCAACTGAAAAATGCTGTAATTCAGGTTTGAGAAAACGCACAAGTCCGAAGAATATCCATGATACAACGCATATAACATTCAGATACAAAACTGCTGATTTACAGGGAAGGCGCAGCAGCATTAGCCATTCCATGCAAGGTGAGCCGAAAGTCGCAACTTTAAATCCCCTCACACTCCCCCGCCTCTACAAAAATCAAGCTACGCCCCTGATTATCGCGAACCGTCATAGGTAAAGAGGATATCATTATGAAAGTTTGGATTCTTGACTCTCAAGTAAACTTTCGAATCATTTACTTTGCCTGAAATCAAAACTGTGTTGCTCAAACATTAACACCTTTCATCGCGATAGCAGCCGAATCTAACCTGTAAAAATTCCTTTGTGGGACGTCTTAAGAAAGGGTATAATTTGCATCTTTACTAATAATAGTAAATTGTGTTAAGGAAACATCTATCGTCACTTTTTAAATGAAAGAGGACTGGCAATTCAACTTCTTTTTGAAAGGATAGGTCACAGGTATTAGATTTCTCAGGTTAGGAAATCATTACTTTAATTGTACAAAACAAAACATCGATCTTACGGCGTCCGCAATTTATGCCGTCGGAAAATCCGTTGGTTTCTGTGTTTTTAGCGGCAATGAAGGGCAAAAATAAGGTTGGTGTTCTTCTTTTGAATTAAGCACTCGGTTTGAACAGTGGTAAATATATATATATTCCCAGTGTTATTTGTTAGTCACGAGTTAAAGATAGAAGTGTTTCGTAAAATTTACTTTTAGAATAACGTTTTTGTTTCATGTACTGTGTTCAGTGCACGAAAGCGAATAACTGACCATCACTGACTAGAAAGAATTTAAACTTAGTAACACTGCAGGCGTACTAGTTCTAAATCACACAAAGCGATCGAATAAACGGCAACTCATACATAAACTTGCACACTTCTTCCCTATAATGATTACATGCTCATGGCAAAAATACTTAATTAGTCCAGCCTCTAAGAGACCTATGCTTTTGATTACCGTTTGTTCTAAAATAATAAGGTTGATCTCTGACTTTGTATTTGTGCCTATGATAGAATATTGTAAGTTTTGTTTAAGAGTATAACAGTTACCATTTCAAATATGCACTTAAGTTTAAAATTCAAAATATTGTATATTGAGCGCAAAACACAGCGCAGTTCCGTTAAGAAAATGTCCTTGACTCTTATTAAGAAATCCTCTGTGGCTGAACTGTTTATGTGAGCTAAATTGAGAATTTTTAATCTATTGTAAGTAGGTTTTGAACTGGTTATTATTTGCAGGCGCAAATATCTCGGGACTACAGTTCTACATAAGGATACATGGGGAGGGGGTAGAATCTCATTAACAAAATAGCTACAGGAGTGGGGTAAGGATTTAATTCTCTGTAAGTTTTTAGGGACACTCTCGGTTCTGACTGAGGTCGTTGTATACGGAATGTCCACAAGAAAGTTTGTTGGATTTCGCTGCCGTTGTACTAAATAATCACCCTTTTTAAATTTTTTTTTATACTTTATGGACTCAAAGTTTTAGGTGCTGCTGAGTCATATGCCTTCAATTTCCGAATGTAAAAACAAATGTAAAGAGAAGTTTGCCTTGAACACAGCTTACACAACAGGCTCAAAAATTGTTAACTACAATGTCTTCTGCCGGTAAGGAGTTTAAATTTTAAGTTAATGCACCAGACTTACAAACCTCACTATTGATACATCCGAAACTGAAAAAAAAAAAAAAAAAAAAACTCCTGATGGGAAACGATTATCGTGATTACTGATAGGATTTTAGTTCTTTTCTTCTTGGACTAATTTAGGCAAAGACAAGCAGGAGATACTAACGAAGAGCATTCTACGTCTAGGCACTCATTTCAAAAGCAAAGGACGTATTTTTGCGTTCACGTTAACAATTTTTCCGGCAACAAACTGGATTGGTGCGCTTTTTGTACCTGTTCCCTAACACTAGTAGACACCCAATTTGCGAACGAAAAGCAGGCACTTATGAAACGGGAAAATAACACATTTGACCCTGTGCGCGGTAAATTATATCGATGAAGGTCACCTTGAAGTCTTTTATAATGAAGTCAATGTCTTCCCCAAAAGTAACGAAGTTAATTTCATTAGCAGAACACAAGATCCACTGACATATATTGAATACAGGTGCTGAGATGTTGATTGATGTGCTGTCAGTGGTGTTGGATTATTGCCTCATCACTGACACACAGACAAATTTTAGCTAGGGGAGAATATAACTTCAGTTCGTTAAATTTGAAATCACCTTTAAAAATAAGGCCTGTTTTTATAACTAGATTCTCCTTATTTCTCAGTAAAAGACACCTTATTTTAATCACTCCTTAGACATCCAGATTTTTTCGTCAAATCTGATCGAGAAAATTCAAGAATCACAGGTCAACTTTCAGATTGCTTGTTGCATTCCTATGGTTTGATTTTTCCCCTTATTTGTCTGATTTGGCTTTATCCGTTACAAGGCTAACAAATTTTTAGTCAAAATGTAATAAGTTTACCAAATAAAATTCTGAAATTTTTACTTTTTATCAAAGTCGTGTTGTTCTGCTTCGTGACGTTGGGAGGCAGAGCTTTCTGTTTGCATCAATGACCTTCCAATGTAAGATTTTGATCGAAGGGAAAAAAAACGCAGAAACAGAAAGGCGTGATAAATCAAACTGCAAAGTAGTAAAGGTAGTTGACATGGATATTGACCTCAGCATGATATCATATCTCTCTCGTCTCTCTTGGGTTCTATTATAAAATCCTCCCAATCTCGGCGTGATTTTATTTAGTAGTGAACAGGAGCCGTAATCCATTAGCCAGAGTACCGTTATTAAAGGAATTGCAAAGTCTGAAGCAAAATTGAATCCTAACGTAGTTTAGCCCATTTTTTGCAAAAAAAACTCTCTCGAATTTCTTCTTTTACAATGATTTCATACATACATACATATACTTTATTTAATATCGAATTTGGAGTAGCTAAAGGATAAGCTAGTATCTTCGAGTTACAAGTATAATTCTAAATACTACTAAAATGTAAAATGTAAAATGTAAAATTGTAACATTCTAAAATTTAACTATGAGAAAGAGTCATACTGTAGAATCTTGCGCTTGAAATCAGAAAAGTCAGACGTTCTAAAAGAGTCCGGAAGAGAGTTCCATAGTTTTGAAGCCATATATGAAAAGGAGTGAAGACCATAAGTAGTAGTTTTTGTAGACGGTAGAGACAAAATATAATTTCCACGTAGATTTATAGGACACAGACCGGAAACTAAACATATTCCTTAGATAGCCTGGATAGCAGTTAAAAAACAAGCTCTTGTACAATATAATTAAGAAAGTCTGAAGGCGTCTTTTATACAGAGATTTGGAGTTAACTTTGCTAAGAAGAGAGTCATAGGGAGAATTATAATCCTGCAAGATAATTCTAAGAATTCGCTTGTTTAAAATACCTATCTTCTCAGTACTACGCTCACCACAAAAGTGCCACACAGACGAACAATAGTTAAAATGTGGCATAATAAAAGTCTCATACAATCTTAGTAGAGTATCTTTAGAGATAAGTTTACGAAATCTTAGTATTGCATTAAACATTACATTCATGAGCATTACATTCATGAGTAACATTAGGACTCACTTGTTTAAAAAGAATATTCAGTCCAGTGATGACTCTCTTTGCTGACCAATCAGGGTAAACATTTTTCCGAAGAAACAAAAATCTAAAACTTGCAGCGTTTTGCCATTGAAAAAAATTTGGTGTCTTGATGATTTTACTGCGCAGTCCTCAGTTTGTGGGTGTCAAATCTTTCATAGGAAACTGTATCCTATATCTGCTGGGCTCCGGGGTCAATTCAATTTAGAGAACATTCATAATGAGCTAATAAGAACAGATCGTCAAAAGTCCTCAGGGAGGTATGACAGCCACCTGAATCACGATTGTAAAAGCTGATCTATTATCAACACTTGACTAGAATTTTATTACCTAGAACGCGAAAGTGGGGTCACATCATTGAGATGTCCATAGCTTTGCGCAACCAGCCGTCGAAACTGACAGTAACAAATCTTCATCAGAAATGATAAAATCGACATCATTTTCAAATCTGTCAATGTGGGATTTGTTGAATACTTTTACTTTCTCTTTTCAGTGAGCCAAAGCCGTATTGCAGTCTCCCTTATTGTATTCTCCTCCCCTATGTTTAGAGAAAAATCTCGTGACTTTTGCTGCAAGTGTCAACATAAGAACACATGAAGTGGAAAAATCATTTTCATTACGTTTTATGTCCTTTAAGTTTCACTCAGTAACCAACTGTTGAAACTAACTCAACTCAGGATACTAGCAGAGCTGAATAATAGGATGCCCTTTACAAATCATATTATTGAAATAGAGCACGCAGGCAGATTCGTCCCCATCATTCTAGTCCAAGTCAGTAAGACTTGGGAATTTCTAAATCAATGCCGGTGAGTTTCTCGCTAAGTGCACGTGCATTTCTCCTCAAAAATCTGGTTATAAAAAAACAGGTTCTTTTCTAATGATTCCTTCAGTTCGTAAGAGGAATACATCGTTTATGGGCTAGGTTCATTTTAAAAGATTCACTCCAAAACTCAACAGAATTTATTAAAAGATTAGAATGAATAAATAGAAACGCTTTGCCTGGTTGTACTAATCATGACGAACCTTGTCGAACGTTGATTAATGCTCATACCTGATCATTCCGAAATTTCCTCGCTCAACACCTTAACTCTAACATGCTATTGTCATAGGTAGAAATGGATTGTAAAAGAGATGACAAGATACAGCAAAAATGTCAAGAAAAATTAAACAGAGAATCATGATACTTATTTCATTCATCACAGCAAGATGTCTATGGTATTTATCATCATCATCATCAGATTTTGTTATCAGCTGGTTTCATCTTTCTTTGTTTTATAAAAGATCTATCTCAAAACGCATTAAGTGCTTTCAACCATTCCTTAGCTTCTACACCACCCCTTGTTTGATGAAAAACTGAGAAGTTAAAAGCAAGTGTCTCACTTTGCTCTCAAAATGCAATAGGATAAGCTGTCTTTGAAAAACTGTAGTCCGGTTGAAGAAAGCATTGGTCAAGGCCATCACAGATCTAGCCCCTTGTAGGAGGTAAACAGATATGTAATGATGTATCTAACTTTTGAGAATGCTACTCAACTATAATATTCGTAAAATGTGTTTGAAGTGTCTTATCAAACAGCTAGGAATAATCATGGCCACTTCGTTTGTTGGATAATCCTCTGGTTGTGAAAAAGGAGCACAGCAGTTTACTAACCTGTATTAAGTTGAAACCATCACAACTGAATTGCATAAAGTTTTTATGGAAAACGTGATTAATATTCGCGTAATTGTCTGAGGTATGCCTTGCATGAGGTAACAGCGGTTGATCAACGGAGCACTGTATTTGTTTTGCTGATGATTTCTCCACGGGTGGTAAAAAAAAAAAGGTTCAAAGTAGTGTGCGAACCTGTGCGAACATGAGGTCATCGAGAACTTACATTAACTTTTGTAATCAATCAAAAGGCGTTGGACGTTCGTGCAACTCTTTGAAGTGAACCCTGCATGTGGTAAAGTTGATTAAAGGGGCACTCTATTTGTTTTGCACTTATCACTTCCTCAGATATGATTGGTATCCAATGCATGAGAATTTGCTTCTTTCCATTGACTGGAAAAGTAAATTTAAGTCAAGTTACAAAGCTGAGCCGGGGTATTTTGAGATCACACGAAACAGGGAAATTCTGAAAGTGCAAAAGTCAGCGACAGCAACACTTCAACCCATAAACTCACAGCTGGTATGTATTGTCAGCGAAATGTGTTCAGTGGCACCTATTGCACCATGGATTATAAGCCAATTTACTTTCCGTCGTTGCGAGTGGTTCAGTATTCTTTAGTCTAATTACACAACATTGTCGTAAATACTTCTGTTCATAATTTCCATGAAGCATGATTTAATTACTCATTTATCACTGGCTCATTGTTGAAATGTTAATTGGGCATTTTATTCGCCAACTCAATTAGCTCAGTTTACAAAACGGCAAGCTGATGTCTCTTTCAAAATTCTCCTTAAACGGTGTTGCCATGATGTCTTACCTCTTTCTCATAGTTAATTGATAACTGCATGCATGCACGAATTTGATTCTAGTTTGTCTAATTTCTTCCATTCCTTGGTTTCTTGGACGCAAAGAGGAACAGAAGTAATAAGGGCCAAAGAAATGGGAATCAAACGCAAGAAGACGCTGGTATTTGTGGCTTTTACGAAGTTGTGCGTTTCAAAAACGATTGTACATGCCATTTTTGTCTTCATACGTTGTAAGCATTTATATTGTCTTATAATCTATGATTTGTCACTGTCTACATGAGGTACTGAGAGGTAGAAACTCTCTTAAGCTGATGTATGATGTTGAACGCACTTGCTTATTTCTGGTGACTAGAATCCGTCAACTGGACAGAACAATTTTTTTAGAATGATTCCAACACTCAAATTAGGTGTTATCTTGACGTCACAGAAAAATTCCCAGTTTGGTTAATCTAGTACTTTATTTTGTTGGATCCTATACTGGCAAAAGGCCTGAATAAGTCTACTCGTCAAACCTCACTGGTTGAGTTCTCGCACCTCAATAAAAGCTACGAACACGTGCACTCTAGGAATATTTATCAGGTGATCTATTTGTCACTCAAAACTCAATTTGCAAATGAATTGAAAATATTTGCACGAACTTGCAATCAATTGATCAAAGATAAGATAAAATAAGGAGTAATAAAACTGGAATTTGACAAGATAAGTATATAATTAATCAATGGCCAAAAATTATTTGAGCATAATTGTTATTGTTCTCAAATTCTCACCGTTAAGACTCTACTAATCTTTCTAAGCACACATAGCGAGTTTGACACTGACGTTAAAATGTCTAGTACCAGCAATACACTATATGTATTTTCTAGAGAGCCCTCTTGCCGATCGACTTAATCTGCTGGAATTGAAGATTAAACTGTTCCAGCTAGAGGGGTAAGGTTCGTGGAATAAACATCTTTAATAGCGTTTGTAGTGCGTCCTCTAAACTCGCAAAAGCTGTCTAAAAGCAGAATGGCGCAACAGTCACTGAAGCGTTTGTTTCTCAGAAGCATGGATAAATTTCAAACTGTGAAAGGAATCAGTGTTGACTGAGTTCATCACTGGGTTACTGACGAAACAGTCAAGCGATCCAGTCGCCAGGTTAACCTCACTGAAAGGAACAACGTGCAGTGATTGGCAAAATTAGTAGAATCTTTTTTTTGCAACTTTGAAGTTCTTACGCAGATCGTCATGGCTTGAAAATCACTTGTTTCTCCAGATTACTCAGAAATGTGCAGTATCTATTTTATTTTGTGTTTTGGACCAATCACATTCAATTTAGGGCAGTCTCTGAATTATTAAAATTTTGTGATAGGGCCATTGATTAGCTGGCGGTATTTACCCAAAGTCCTGTGAATGCCTCCTGGGTGTTTTCTCATAGCAGCAAAAATGAAGTCCGTATGCTTACCGGCAAAAGGTTAAATGTTGCCAGTTAACTTTTAATTAACACCATGCTCGTTTTGCTTTGTATACTGAAACAAACATTTATCGCCACATTCTCAATGTGCTTTCGGGTTAAATGAGGTTGTTCTTACGACTAATTTCTTTCCCATGCCTCGAGCGTTTGCACTCACTATTTTATTTCATTAAGTCAAAGCTTTGGAATGAAAACTATCTGATAATTTTCAAAGTTCTAGACAAGTAGAACTGATTTTAAATGCTTCTTTTTCAAATATACGATGATGTGGACGACAGACTGATTAAACATTGTCTTTTACCGTCGATCAGTCTACAATGCATTGAATATTTCAAGGAGGATGTTAGATATTTAGACCGGTAACGTGTGACGTTAAACTGAGTTCCACTTGCTATGTTGTTTTTCTTGACATCTAAACTCTAACCTGAAGGGCAAATACAATTGTCGTTATTAACGCCTCTACTTTCGGATTAAAGAGTTACTAATCGTCTTGGTTTGTTTATTTTGGAATCCAAGTACTGCTTTTGCTCGGACTGTTTATAAAACCAATCTTCGCATCTGTTTTTTTCATTTTCATTTATTAACTGATGTCTCCACCGCATATAACCTTTGAGCTTGCGGGTTTTTAAATTAATAACCCACCGCAGCTACTTCATCAAAACGAAGCAAAAAAGCTAAGGTTCACAGAATTAAAATACCATACCGCACATGCGTAGTGGGTTGATTAGGTAAGTAAGATTCTCAAAGGTGGAAGCGTTAAAACAAATTTGAAATTAACGAATAGGAAAATTGCAGGACGTCATCATCTCAAGTCGTTATCAGAAAATCTCAATAAAAGGAAACAAACATCTAGAATATCTTAAACATGCCGACTAACTGAGCGCAACTCGTGAACATTGATTTAATGAAACCGATGTACAAGCTCACTCCATAAAACACGTATGTGCTTTACACAGATACTCG
Source organism: Stylophora pistillata (assembly GCF_964205215.1). Lineage (NCBI taxonomy): Eukaryota > Metazoa > Cnidaria > Anthozoa > Scleractinia > Pocilloporidae > Stylophora > Stylophora pistillata. Next base: position 1,110,998 of record NC_142529.1, read on the forward strand.
ACAAGAAAGGAGATTCGAATTCTGGCTTTCTTAACATGGTGAGTTAGTATTCTACCGATATATGTATCTACCGTTGATGATGAGTCCGATGTAAAGATGACTGTAACATCTTAATAACATTACTAAGCCGAAAAAGAAATGAGAAACACTTCCCTTAAAAAAAAAAAAACAACTTTGTAACCATACTTATCTTGAACGGTGACTGTATGACGAGGTCTTCGGACAGCGACTGCTTCACCGTGTTAACTCATAAAGTACATAGTCTCGCTTTTTCTCTAGGCGTTACACAATGCGACAAAATTAAAAAGATATGAATGAAGTAATTCGGCCATGCTTAAATATCCGAGGAGGAGTGTAATTGCCTAACGGTGTGTGAAAAGTTACTCCTAGTTCATTTTACTATTTAGCCCGGTGAAAAACACATTTCACCCATTTGATTCGCCTCAATATGATGGTCTGTTCTTTCGGAGAGCAAAACTTAGCCTTGATTACACTTTGACTGAAATCCACGAGAATAACATCAACATTCCCCTATTCGAATAACATCTACATTCCCCTATTCACTCCGACGAAGGGCTAACGCTCGAAACGTCAGCTTTTATAATCGTAACGGTGGCCAATTTACCATTTCAACTTTGTTGAAATATTCAAATTATTTCGTTACCCCCACCGACACAGCCCCAAAACAGTTTCTTTAGAAACTATCAGCCTTTTAACATCTATATAGGTTAAGTTAATAATTATTGCAATTTAAAAGAGTTTCACTCTTATTTTCATTGTCTGGAATAGCAGTGTACTTATTTGTTTAGTGATGCTTATGTTAGTTCAGCCGTCAATCCAACAACTGATTTCACATGTACATTTCTCAGACGAGAAAAGCTGCGGCACGAACATCAACAACTTGGGAAATACCGAAAACTGATTCTTTTTTGTCACCAGATGTCCAGGAATGCCCTCTGATAACAGTTATCTACGGTCGGTTTTTCTTTCAAATACTTGTAATGAAGTTTTGACTTCTTGATTAGGCCGGCTGAGTTCAATAAAAATCCTACCTCAAATAACTAGAGTTGGCGACGAAGTTGTGATATTTAAGAGATAAAAAAGATCAAGTATAAACAGCATTTATGGCGTGTTAATAAACATATCTGTTTCCGAGATAAATGTTAATATCTACATGAAAGGTCAAGTTTAGCCAAATCTAACCGATATAAACCGAGTTAGTTCATGCTCGCATACGATCTCAGAAGCATTCCTTTGGTTAAACTAATTTCGAAACTAAAACCTTTTAACTTAGGTTTACTCATTCAATAAACAGCCTATCAGTACCAACAGCACAAGCCATTGCTATAAAAAAGCTAACAAATGAAAGTCTAACACACGTGTAAATCAAATACTCGGATAGATCACTTAAGTTCAATTCGATCGTGACGTCACAGAGTCTGAGGGGAAACGAAACATAGCCGGGAACTTAGAATCGGTTAATATTAGTTACTAGGCCTTCAACAAAATTAACTTTGAAGCTCCAGAAGGTCACTTAGCTTTCAAATATTGTTTGTGCAGTTGTTGGAGACATAATATTCTTGTTCAAACAAACAATGTATTTTTTTGTCCAGGCTAATAGAGGAAATAGAAGATTTCGGCGAAAAAAATAAGAATTTCAAAACCATTTTTTCAATTAAGCTTTTTTGAATTAAGCAGTAAACAGTCATTGATACTTCTATTTACCAGAACTTTTAACAAATACCACTAGCCTAGAAACTTGGAGGCAGTTTGAAGCAAGAAACGGATATCCCAAAATACTCCACGCTACAAAGCCTCACTCTGTAGCCTGGCGATGTCTTTAACTTCAGCAAGCATGCCATGTTTGGAAAATTTTTTAACTCAATTTTATCTCGAAAACCCACAGAATGAGACGTTTTGTAACCTTTGATAAATATGACAAGAATAGTGTCAATTTTGGAAATTCTGCTTTGTACGCACACAATAGAGTTTCGGTTATAGAGAGATACCGAACTGAAACATGCATATACAAAGTAAATATTTTCTCTGTAAGTAAGAAGGATATATTTTATCGCTTTCCTGTCGGTGAACTGTAAAGGAGATGAAAAGAAAAACCCTTTCTTTAAGCTTCCAGCAAAAGAATAATCATGAATTATTAAGGAAATATAGTGCCAATTTTCTTGGTAAATTAAAAATGTTGTCTTTCGGTTCGTAAACTTTTCAATCAGTAATTTTCAATTTAAATTGTGAGCAAATTCGATACAGTCAAGTGAACTCTCTTCAAACTTTTCATCACAGCCGACAGAAAAGTTTTCGTGAAAATTCGATGAGCTTAATTGAATGAAACACTTCTCGAAATTAGAGGGTAAATGGAAGCACTTATTACTACAAACGAAAATTTCATTCAGAAATATTCTGCCATTAGATTGATCTAATTGAGTTGGGTAAACAATACAAAGTAAAAAAAGCTCTAAATCGAGACGCAGATGTTTCTGAGATGATTTCTGTTGTAGTAGAAATGAAAAAATGTATTTTTCAGGATTTTTCCCTCTCATTTTTTGTTTACAAACTTGACTCGAGTCTCATTCAACAAAAGCCCTGCTGGACATCACTTGGTGTTTACAATATATATTTAAATGTAAAAGGGACCCTTTTGCTTAAACCGGAGTTCAACACACAAATAATAAGCACAGCTTTCCACCAGACTTTTGATGCAAGACATCACTTTTTATCGAATGGTTGGTGAGTCAAAAATTTTTTTGTCGTTTTGTCGTGGTACGGAAATCTTCTTTTGCGATTTTGATGCTAAGAAACGAATTATTTATGTTATGCAATTGGGTTACAAAAAGATGGTTTCCTTGCAATACGTGAGTAGAGAAGCAAGCTTTCCAGAACGAAACTCTTCAATGATTAGAATTTACCTTTAATAACAATTTCATCTTTTAAAAAAACAGCGGGAGCGGCAAGAACCAAAATGTTCATTTTATGAAATCATCACAGGAGGTGTAAAGTATCTTCGATAGAATACATTGAAATGGGATTCTGTGGCCAATAGCCACAGCTGTTCTTTACCCTACTAATCCCGAAGAGTGACCATCTTGATTCTCTTTTCAGAATCTGCTCATAAGTTCAACAGTATGTGAAAATAATACAGGGATGATGTCTTGATCCTAAACCAAATTCTTTAATTAACAGTAACAAAAGTATAAAAAAATTTAGATATATCAACAAAGTTGAAATGGTAAATTGGCCACCGTAACGATTACAAAAGCTGACGTTTCGAGCGTTAGCCCTTCGCTCCGACGAAGGGCTAACGCTCGAAACGTCAGCTTTTGTAATCGTTACGGTGGCCAATTTACCATTTCAACTTTGTTGATATATCCAAATTATTTCGTTACCCCCACCGACGCAGCCCCAAACAGTTTCTTTCGAAACTATCAGCCTTTATAAAAAAAATTTAGTTAACAGAATCATCGACTTGAGATTTGGCTGAAAGAGTTGGACCTGAGAAGATCATGTGTGCTGGAGAACGGCATGGTGTAGTTTCGCAATTTAGCCAATTCCGTTTCTTGTTTATTGTCTCTGTGCAGGATAAAGCCTACATGAACTGGAACTGAAAAAACCAAAGAATTTCAGAGTAAAAACTTTGCTTTTATCTTATCTAACACGCTTTCAATATTCCGATAAAAAAAGAAACAATGCTATAAATGAAAATACTTTTGGGCTTGCCAGCGAGAGTCACACGGAACTGAAAGTAAAGTGTTGAAGTTTCAGTTTACAAATCGACGTGGATGCTCTGCATGAAGCAAAAGCGTGTAACAAAAAGACTGTTTCTAAGCAGGGGTCGAAACTTCCCTACCGTGGTTTTCGAAAGGAAAAAACTTACTGGGAGCAAGAGAATAGAGGTTGCTGTGAGTAAGTAATTATTTACTAAACAGATTCAGCAGCCCACGCCGGCAGAAGCTTACAGATCAGTGTATTCCGTTTCAAACCAAATATTAAACTAGGGTGTTTTTTTTTCATGTTTTTAAAGAAAAAACGTAAACAGGGCATTGTGTCCATCTGAAAAACGAACTCATGCTTGTTTTTCTTGACTAAAATCCATTAAGCATGCTGCTAAAAGTAGACGAAGACTGATCATATAATGAATTCTACGTGACCCAAGAGCACAAACCTTTGTCAGTGATTGATAACAAAGATACTCCACCAACCGAAGAAGCCGGCATTCCTGATTCCAAAGTAAAAAAGTCGTATTGGTTATCGACACGATTCTAAACAGCTCGCGGTGACTGCGGCTCCTGAAATAAGACTGAGCTATCACAGGAGTACTTTGCGCCTGAATCAATATCCCAAGAGACTCAATCACGACCACATACTAACATAACTGTGAACGCCCATGGAAGACGATATATCATCTTTTGTTTTTACCGAAAGTCCTAGAGCGAGACCTTTCCGCAGGCTTCAAATCTAAAACATTTTGTTCGCATTTTGATAGTGAAAATAGTTCTAACTTGGGGTATAGAAAAGTCATAGAGAGTCAATTTGAAGGTCTACTCCATTTATATTTCTAAATTGAAACTGTTGTTAATGGAAAAAGAGGAACTCCTAGGTTTCTACCTTTCTAAACGACAAGAGAACTGGAAATACATCTGATTTCCTTGGTTTGACAAGGTTCATTTGCAAATTATTGTGATTAGAGATGCCGACTGAATCACGAAAAAAGATAGAAAGAAAAAAAGAAGAAAAAAAATGAAAAATAGGACTCTTGCAAAAAGTCTCCAAATCATTTTGTTGGATAAAATCGATTATTATATTACTGAGTTAAATTTCTCTAGAATGTGTCGATTTTGCGCTAAAACACCTACTGCTGAATTTTATCCAAGTTTGCTGCTGATACAGCTTAGGGAAAAATTGTAAAGAAGTGTCATAAAATCAGCAGGAGATTGCTCAAGTATTCTGCCTCAAAGTTAGGATCACAGATAATCTTAGCTTTGAGATTAATGCATATTTAAAGTTTTCGCTACCTCTATATTAGATTTATTTTAAACAGAATTAAAGCAAGAAATGATTGTTTACTTGTACTTATAACAAGGGAATTAAATTGTATGCAGTTGACCTATGTTTCAGAGTTCAGTGAACAATGGTGAGGTAACGTCGTTTGTGCGATGGGCTATGAAGTGATAAATCTTTATTTATAAGTTTTAATTAAAATCACCTACTGTCCCCGTAAATTAGACAAATTTTTGCATCGCATAACAAGGTCCATGGAAATCTGTACATTACCCAAGGAATAAACAAACAAAGTACACAAATACGCGCTTTAATCCACAAAGATATTTGAAAAAGACTTCTTACCTCACAGCATTACTGATCTCGTTGGCAAAGAATACAATAAAGCGATCAGAAAGGATCCAACGCAAAGACAGAATCTATGTTTGTACAAACGTTGTTGTGTCTGTAAAGAACAATGTTTTCAAAGGGTGGAAAACACAGAAGTAAAGACAGTCGGCAATTATGTATAACACATTTAACATTTAGAAACAGGAACTAGCCAAAGTAGCAATTGTTACAGAGAAGTTGTTAATTATAGTTATCAAGAGTGGGTTATCTTTGAAATTCGCAAGTGGGTTATACATTTACATATCATAGCTTTCCGATTTACGCACAAAGATAAACATATCTTTCGCACTTTTAATATGCGGGAAATTCACTTTAACTGAGAAGTTTTTTAATTGCAGGTTAACCGATGATTGAAGGACAGCCAATCGAAACTTTTCAGTGGGTAGAAGTTGTTGAAGAGCGACATTAACCGCTCAATCAAAGAAGGCACTTTACAAGTATACCAATCCTGCATTTATTGCAATAATTTCACGGGTCAAATCAGCTGGCTTGAACCCGAAAGCTAGTAAACCGCAACAACACAAACTGCCGCTAAATGGAGTGATTTTGTCTTCCTACAACTGCAAAACGTTATAATCTCATCATGGGCGAGAAGAATTTCACCAGCGCCCCTACTAGTGCAAGCGGCAACTTCATCGAGCCATCTTACTTGCGCTGGACACTTCGTTTGATATTTATCGTCGTGTTCATCGTAGGAATCATCGGTAACTCTGTGGTTTGTGTGGCTGTGATCCGTCGTAAGCGAATGCGGACGAGCAATAACATTTTTACATTCAATCTGGCTCTATGTGACTTACTAAACGTAGTGATCTTTTTACCGACCCAAATGGCAGCGTTTGAAAACAACCAGAACTGGGCTACAGGAAATTTCATGTGTCATTTTACCTACATACTGGTTCCGCTCTGTTTATCGGCTTCAATCGGGACACTCCTCGCCATAACAAGCGACCGGTACAGAGCAATTGCTTATCCGATGAAACCCAGATTAAGCGGTAGAAAAGTCAAAATCATCCTGGCTGTAATTTGGATCACCTCTTTTGTAATCTGTTCTCCACTTCTATATGTGGCTGGGATAGTAAGACCTGGGCCTGGTAAAGTTTACTGCGATGAGACTTGGCCGGATCCTCTTTATTCCGAGCTCTACTGGAATTTCATTTTTGTGATTCAATACATTTTACCTCTGGCCACTATTGTAGTGTTAGCAGTGCTAATCGCGGTTAAGATTCGCAAGAACAACACAATGAAGATGCTTCCTAAAAGCTCTCAAGTGATAGCAGCTGCAGTCAGGCAGAGAATGAAACAGACTTCAAAGATAACCAACATGTTGGTCGCCCTTGTGATACTCTACGCAATCTGTATGCTTCCTCAACATGTTGTGTTCTTGTGGTCTAAATACGGTGACTTGTTGAACTCCAAGTACTTTGTATACGTTTTGCGATTTTCAAACGTTTTCCCAATGGCAAATAGCGCATTCAATCCTATTGCGTACGGAACGCTAAATAAAGAGTTTAAGAAAGTCTTTAAAAGTTTCTTTCACTGTGAGTACGGGCAAAAAACGGATGCGGGTGTTTATAAAATAAATCCTAATGCAATGAACAAAATCCGCAGTGGTAAGTTCCGATTAGCGGTGTATAAACACACCAATGGCAATGGAAACGCTAGTGGTGATGTGAAGAGTGGGTGCCGAAAACCAGGTCCTATTTCCATTGAGTCTACGGCGACAAATAAAAAACTTCAAGGAAGAAGTGCGTCGGAGGATGATGGCAAAGAAATGAAAAAGACACTCATTTCTAATGGTTATACCAGGACATTGCTCGAATGTGATCACAATTGGAATGAAAACAAAGACGAAAGACAAAATGTTTTTCAGAGAGAGACAATAGTGGACCGTTCAAATATGTCACGTTCACGATCATCCCTAACTAACATGAAATGGAAAGAAGAAGAAAGACAAATGCTGCTTGATAGCGGGATGGGATTTGAAATTGACAGAAATGAACGCGTGTTTGTCAACGATTCCGATGAGAAAAACTTACAAACAGGCATGAAAATTGCTGCAGAGGAGAATACAACTCATTTTGATGCTAATGTGTGTGCGGGTAGTGTGTTCGACACGAAGAAACTGCATTTAAAGGAAAATCTAGAGACTCAGTTGCCCATATTGACACCTGATGACGTTGAGAATGACTCATTTATGAACTGTTGGGTTGAAGTGAACAAAATAGACCAAAAACTTCTCTCTTACATAAGTTCTTTACAAGAAACTGATCTCTAGAATTATTGATCCAGACAAAATTTCATTTCTTTCCCAGTTTCATTTCGCTTATTAAAATGCAGTTCAAGTCTGCTCCTATAGAGGAAACTAATAACAGGTTTAGCCTTGTGTAAACAAAGAGTGCCAAATCCACGTTACTATTGACTGAAAAATGCAAAGGTTCACTTTTGAATTGTAAATAAATTAAACTTTTTATAATCAAGCTGAACACAAAGGAACCCGCAAAAGGACCACGCGAATAGAAATGTTGCTCTGTTCAATTATTTGGATTAGTTTAACAAGGAATGCAAATTCAGATAAGAATTATGTCTCGGGAGTCCAGCATCCATCGAACACTGCTCTCTTTAAAAAGTTTGGCTCTGGTTTAAGTCTAATCAAATAATTACATGGCATTTGAGATTTCGTTTTCAAGTTGTTGTTCACCTATGTTTATGTGTGCTTTATAATTTAGTTATTATCTAACGTAAGTGACCAAGCGAGAAAGATTTTATGAAGACGCGTACTAAACAAAAGACGACTAGAGGGAACATCAGTCCAATTTGCAATAAATTTCATGGTTGAGAAAAGCGCTAACAAGAATCAAATTAGTTTGTTCAATGCACTAATGGGCGGTCTAAGAAAACTATTAATGAAATACCTTGTAGATAAGATTTCCTGTTCTAAAAATATCTGGAATCCTGAGGAGGTTATAGGAGGACAAGGAATAGAAAACTTGCTTACAGCATGTTTTGAAAGCAAAGCTACATTAAACTGCTCGTAGTCATAGAGTCGTACAAACATAACACTAGCCATCATTTAAAAACATAACAACCAAATTAAACATCCTTACTATTTGCGGAAGCATATTGCCATCAATTAAATGAAATTTTTCTTTGTCTTGACCCAATTGACCAAAAGCGACATAAGGGGCCGTTAAATTAAACGTCTCACAATCGATTCCTTTGGGGGTAATAAGGGTTCCCACAATATACGCAAGGCATTCTGGCTCCATCACTGAGTCGTTTATTTTGTCTGATAAAGGCCTTATGTGCCTTTGTCTAAGCTTTTTTATGTCCAATTATGCAATGTACTCTTCATAAATCCGTTTCAACTTGTTAAAATCTATTTCTAGTCACAGTGGTCCGAGAGATCTAAGTTGGTATGTGGTGATTAAATCGTTTGGTACAATTATTCATTTTTAATTATATTAAAGTTAAAACAAATTTCTTGGTGGTTTATTTAACCAAGGCTCGCCTGACTCAGAAAATGCGCGCATTTTCATCAGCAAAGTAGATATCTTAGGAACTACATCGTTGTTGTGGCTAACTGATACTTACCTGGTTACGGTCGGTTGATTTTAAATGTTTAGTTTAGGACTATTCCTGACAAAAATTACTCAGTTAGTAAAGGAAATTAAGGCCAACTAATGTGGGAAATAAAGAAAATGTAATTAAGAAATGTAAACATCTTTACAGAAGCTTGAGCCTCCTTCCGCTGTGCGTATGCTCGATCTCTTATCCCCTTGTTGTGCGCGTACGCGATATTGTGTCCCTTGGTTTGCGCGCGTGCACGATATTGTATTCCTTTGTTGTGCGCACGCGCATCTGACACTAAGATCAATCGACCTAGTAAGAAGTAAAGACTGAAGAAGCAAAACTGATTTGACGCATGCGTTTTTCAAATTCTTGTTCTTTACAAGCATAACAAGTTTCTTTCCAGTGACACTAAGGCGACGCAGAACCTGTGCAATGTTGAAAGACTCAGCGACCATTTTTTTGTGAGCGTTACACGTCTAAGGTTGCCTTTTATCATCGATAAAGAGAGTACTAAGCATCAGTCGTTGCTTTCACGAAGCGAATCATGTTAAAAAGGCCTTCTCCAATATCTTCCCAACTAGTATATATCCCTGATATTGCGATACAATATTCCTAGTTTCGTCTGGCATCTCTCTGAATTACAATATTTGTATGAAATAAAGATGGTATAAAATGAGAGAACAAATTCAAACACGATGATTACCGGTAAAAAATACCCACAATATTTACAGTTCACAAAATGTAATTCGCTTTGTATTATTACAGGACGAACAAAAGACAAATGACATGTCATGACTTAATCTATGCTTTTGTCGCGTCTTCCATTAAACACACGCACTCAGCAGATTCGTTCGGGTTCTGTCATGCCAATGGTTGCAATCATACTTGGTTCATTTTATCAACTCCGCCGATGGGAGGTCGAACGTTTTCTCGATGTGGCACTGGGTTTATTACCGGGAGAATTGTTCCCCGTGGGACTGAGACTGAGATTTCCCGATGACTGCTTTCGTTTAACACTTGGTTTAAGACTACCTCGACGCATGCTACGAGAACCTCTGCCGCTAACCTCTAGGGTGTCAGTGGGCGTGCGGCGTAAACTTTCTAGAATGAGGGCAAAATACTGTTACAAAATGTCACCTCTAAAATTTGTGGTCTCTTTCCAGAAAATGTCAACGGAGTGAAGTTGCCCCTTAATTACCGTATAAAGGAGAACCCAATACTAAAAACTTAATCTAAACTCCAGGCAGGGATTGAACACACATCCGGGACTAGATTTGCATCTTGAAATGAAGGAGAGTAACAACTTAAAGGTGGGCTCGATTTCCGCTGTTTGCTCGGATGAAAGGAGCGCGGGCTCATTTCTCGAACGGTGGTTGGCAGTCAAGCCTTTGTTAAGGTGGCTACAACTAAACTATTTAAAATGGATGTGTGAAGGTAGTCATCATAATGCAAATTTATTGACATGTTTAAAGCGCCAAACCCTTACCGAGGAAATCCTTTGTTAGAACGTCCTCGTCATCAAGAAGAGGCGTGTACAGGGGAAATTCACGGCCCTCTATGTTTTCTACATAACAACACAAAACAAAACAAAAACAAATCAAAATTGAATCAAAAGTGGAGGCATTGGTTGGTGATACACGAACATGGCTTTATGAATTCCGGATCACAATAAAACTTTTCAAAAAAATTTAATATCTTGATTGGTTTGCATTTCGTTTCGAAGAAGCGGTGATGTAAAACGAAAAAAAGTAGCAAGTTTCTGTAGAACTTGAGCTGCATCAACATGAGACAGTTACCTACTTTCAACTCGCACGAGAATAAACGTTTCTCGTTCATTGAGGAATTCAATTCCGTTCGATGCTTGGTGATCTGTTAGATTCTTCACTGCCCCCTGCAGATCCGAGAGGTCAATGACCGCTGTTTAATAACAACAAAAGTGCAGTGATTAGAAAAAATCCTTAAATCATCATTTATCGTCAAGGAAAAAGTCGTCATGTGAAGTCATAAACGAGGGCGTTTTGCAGTGACGTGAAAAAAGATTCTACAACCAACAAAAACACAAATGCGCAGTATTTGTACTCGACAACAAATAAGAAAAACATAACCACTTGATTGTCTTCCATAACATCAGCTGGGATTCCAGTCCCGCCCACCTAAAGGTGTAATGGTTCTCGGAGAACTCTACCGTCCGTCAAAGTCACCTATCCCTGACGTCTCCTTAACCCTTTCACTCCCAATGAATAAAGGCTGATAGTTTCGAAAGAAACTATTTGGGGCTGCGTCGGTGGGAGTAACGAAATAACTTGGATATATCAACAAAGTTGAAGTGGTAAATTGGCTACCGTAACGATTACAAAAGCTGACGTTTCGAGCGTTAGCCCTTCGTCGGAACGAATAGAGGAATTGTGGGTTGTGTGTGCTTTTAAAGGCAGAGAATGGAGCTACGTTATTGGTGGAACATGGCAACCCACAATTCCTCTATTCGCTCCGACGAAGGGCTAACGCTCGAAACGTCAGCTTTTGTAATCGTTACGGTGGCCAATTTACCACTTCAACTTTTTTGATGTATCCAAGTCCTTTCACCCCCAAGTTCCCATTAGTAATTCTCCTCCCTGTCTGCCATACAGTTCTCACTATGTTAGTTTGGAGAATTTGATATTGGATCAACTGATGATCCCCTTATTTGTATTTTTCTTTCTTCTCATCACTTGTCTGCTTGATATTGTATTAAAATTATAAAATTATAAGGGGAAATTCTGTCTTTACCATTGATGGGAGCGGAAAGGTTAAGTATATTGAGCGGAGAAACCGGAGAGGAGGGATGCCAAGAATTCTCCGACTTCCTTACCCTGCTCTCCATAAGCCCGCTATTGATCGGGAAATCGTTGTAGATTAATCATTAACGAATGTCCGTATTTTTGCAGTTCTTTCACGCTTCCTACCCGAAATGATGTTCTTTCTTCCCAAACCCTATGCTCTTCCGTCCCCCATACCCATCCCGTTCCTAATTCTTCCCTTTCTCAATCTTACCTTGCTAAAAGTAGCCTTTTATGTCGAAACGCACATAGCAGCGTCAGGCTGTCATTCTTGACAGTGCTCCCTTACAACAGGGGGGAGGGTAGGGGCGTTTAACCTGTGTTTACTGTATAAGTTCGTATATTTCCTTTGCTGATATGGCAATGTGAGCACGAAAAATAGTTTAATGGATGAAGTCTTTACCCAAACTAAACACAAACCATTCTCAGCACAGTTACATCGCCTCTTAATGTCTTCCAACAGGTGAATAATGCGGCAGTTTGGGTTAAACAGAGCCTCTCTGTGATCTAGAGGAGTAAAAAGAGTGACACAATTGTCAGTACAGGGCAATTTAATTAGCACCGGTTAGGTGGTAGTGATTAGCTCCATAATCTACATCATTAAAGCTTTACTAAGTATCGTATTTGTTCAATGTTTTCGTCAACAGAGTCACAGAGTTCTCGACCAATCAAGGTTAAAATTGAGTCTTGCTGGTTGACACTAATTGTGGACGTTTGAGAAGCCAGTTGGAAAATCTGACTGAGAGCAGTCATTGCACATAAACCCTTTTTCACCTTCACAAATTACTAACAAACGGTGACAGTTACCAAATCTGGTTCATTTCGCAAAACGAAGATTAAAAAACTTAGTACTTAGACAACTGAACACAGTAAGTTTCATATGAGTTGCAACTCACTGCTCGGATTAATTTCAGAATCAAAAGAGCCAGGGATGCTCCATGAACAATCTGGCTCTCGGAAGAATCAAATCATCTGCAAGAACACGTTTAACATGTGTTTAAAATGGGAACAATCTATTGTGTGATGAGGTTTTAGTATTGAAAAAGAATTCCTTTCTGTATTTCATACTCATTAAGCGCCAATGTTATCGTTTGACATCACTGCCTTACATCAAGAACCTTCTATACTCAAACTGAACAACATCCGATAGCTTCTTCGGTAGATTCAGTGAGGGCACGAAATAACTCGGACATCGAGCAAATTTCAGACGAGCAAAGGACTATAGGAAAACAATCAGTTAAATTGATCCGACTGAGCAAGGTCCACATCCGCCATAATCGCTTTAGTTATAATTAGAAAAATTACTTCTTTTTGTAGACTGAAATTTAATCAGGTTTAACTTAGTCTGTTAGGCGACAGTTGAGTAAAATAGGCCAGTAAATTAATCGAAGGACATAGAAATCTGTTCGGCACAAAAAAAAAATGGCCTGGTTACGTGAAGAGAGACTGCTCCAGGTGAAGCCACAGTGTTTAAGGGTTCTAAACACTGAGACAACTTGTCTCTCGCTCATATGATATGTCTTGATTTCGCACCAATTAACAACAGTGAGGGTGAGAGAGTCTTTAGAATCTTACCTCCATATTTTACAGTAATAAACATTCCTTTTGTACTGAGTTATTCAATCAACTCTTGCCTCCGCGTTTGGACACCAAGGGCTGCGAGACGATCTATAACATTGTCTTGCTGTGCTTCTCGTGGTTAGGAAAGAATGCAACAGATAACAAATGCTAATTATTATTTAACAAATGCACGGCTTTCATTCAGGACCAAAGTAAACACTGAAATGTCTCCAGCTTGACATCGATCAACGCATAGTCGGAGAGTCAAAGGGAAACAGGGCTAATTTCTGAAGTTGATGTAAAAGCAGAGGCTGATGCAACCGAGTGATGAAACCACTTAACTGTCGATGACTCTAATCGTTTGTACATGTATCTATCCCTGAGGATAGTTTCTAATCTCGCACCTCATTGGCTGAGGCAGGATGTACAACTGGTACATTTTGGCATATGTATGCTAACATTCGGCATCCCAGTTGAATAATGTGTAAGTACCAGTTCGTTAAGATTAATATCATCAATATTTGAATAGGTCAATTGTCATTGAGTCATTAGCCCAGTCCCTCAATGTTCCAACTCCTGCAACTTTGTCCGGTTAAGTCTGGGAAGAAACAAGAAACTGTTCTCGGTGTTGTCATGGTACAGTAGTGGCCCCTTGTCTCAAAGCCCCAAGTTTGACCAGTGGACACTATTCCCTTTGTTTCAAAACTTCCAGTTTCTAGTCTTTTTTGAAGCAACGCACTCCCTTCCCCACCAATACCGAATACTTCTGTTACCCGTTAAGCAGAAACGCCGTCTCTCAAGTCAAGTTCTTTCACTGGAAAACAAAGTTTATCTTTGATAGCTTTTCCTGTCAGCTGTCAAACTAAAGCACTGTCACGGTCAAGACCTCTTTCAAATATTTGACAGTAGCGAAATAGTTTATCGTTTCAGTCAAACCCCTGACTTAAGGGATTAGCGCATCATAGAGGGGACTCTCAATTTTGACTATCGCGAACTTCCGAACAAATATTATCATATCTGTGGTGTTCCACCCAACACGTTACCTGAACAGTTAATTCTTTTAATGATTGTCAAAAAAAAAAAAAACTTCTTAATTTAAAACAGCTGTTTATGTTTTGTTTCCATGTCACATCGATGACAGAGATCTAGATAACTACAACTACAACTCTATGAAGTTCTAAATACAATGTAAAAGACAAAAACGCACTGTAGTTTCATATATGGAAAAAAATTCCGAGGTAAGACATTCACATGACGGTCATTCCGCCGAGTTTTTATTACCCTGTGTAAGGCGGTTTTACTTTTCACTCGCTGAAGGAATAAAACCTGCTGCGTGAAATGATTCACACTAGATCTACTTTAACTAACAAACAATATTTAGTGTTCTGATTATTTTCTTTCAAACATGTGTACTATTACCATGGATTCTAGTCAATCTTTTTCGAATGGTACTCATTATAATGTCTTATGGGATTATTCACTCTTAAGCCTAGTTCCCACTAGCGACATAACGATCATAATCATAATCACGAACATAAACATAAGCTTCTTATGTTCTAGTGGGAACGGCCGCTCTAAAAACGTAAAGAACGTGTTGCGAATCTGGCCGCCATCTTGAAATGAACCGACCCGAAAGTACTAGACCTAGACTTTAATTGGCCAAAACACAATAATCCCGTTGGGCCAATATGTTTCTCATTGTGTCGTTATGATTTTCGCGTTCCTACTACCAAAAGAAAAGCAACATAGTCATAGTCAGAGACATAATCATAATCATAAGAAAATGGTCGATCATTTTCTTACGATTATGTTGATCATAAGGACGCCTATGATTATATTTCTGGACGTTCCCACCAAGGCATAAGTGGAGGCGCGGTGGTTAGTGCGACCACTCATGGTTAGTGCGCTCGACTCCGGATCGAGTGGTCCGGGTTCGAGCCCTGGTCGGGACATTGTGTTGTGTTCTTAGGCAAGACACTTTACTCTCACAGTGCCTCTCTTCACCCAGGTGTATAAATGGGTACTGGCAATTTAATGCTGGGGGTAGCCCTGCGGTGGACTGGCATCCCATCCAGGGGGGAGTAGAAATACGCCTAGTCGCTTCATGCTACAGAAACCGGAGTTAAGCACCGGCCTAATGGGCCACTAGGCTCGTAAACAGACTTTACCTTACCACTAAGGCATAAGCAACATAACAGCGTTATGTTCGTGCTTATAAAAATGATCATTATATCGCTAGTGGGAACTAGGCTTTAGCAACACAGTAGTGAGTAGTACTGTCATGTGACGTTACTATGTGACTTTGAATTGTGTGGAAAAAACTCGTGTGTGCGACACACACACACACATCACATCCATACAGGCCTTTAACACTTTACACCTTAATACCAGAACGCATATTCTCCATACTGTTCTCTATACATTTCCTAAGGTGCTGACAAGGAGAATTTGTTTAGCAATCAATAGTTTATTAAGTTTGTGATCATTTAACTTATTCTCAATACCTTAATGTTTGATTGATGGGTGATACTGATAGGAGAAATTAGACGCTGGTCACTCTTGGAGATCAAAGAGTTAAAAAGACTCTTATATTGAGAAATACAAGAGTTCATGTATCATGCGGTACATCAATATACTGCTGCCCATTAGAATGCTATGAAAAATACAGTTTCAGATGTCAGTTGAGATTATTGATCAAGTACATGCAACTTGTCAATCAATAAATTATCACAGTGCAAATATCCCTCATGTGATAAAAACTCTAACTCAAAGTACAGAACAGTTACCTCAAAGCTAACAAAGAACAGCTATCTATTTTATTAAATAATTTATTGAAATTCTCCTTGCTCTTGTAAGAACTTTTCATATTCTTGGTCAATTTCGTCATCAAATTCTGGATCATCTTCAAGGTAAAAACCACCATCTTCATGACTGGAAGTAATCGTGTTGACAAAAGAGGAGACAGAAATTAAAACAATTCACCAAGAAAGGTGATTTATAACATTTTAGCTTTGAAAAAGCTACTTGTTGTTTTCTCTTTATCCTCAACTCTTACTGTATTGACATTGTTAGGAGAAATTCTGTCTTTGTCACTCAAGAGGGTCAAAGGGTTACGTGACTGTAATATACTTTATGGAGTGCACAGGAAGACAAAAATTGCCAAATCATCATCTGTGGAACCTTTTTAAGAAATAGGCCCAAATTGTCATGAATAGCCAGCACCAAAGAAGTGTAAGGTCATTGATGTGCAGAATACATCTTTCAGGCTTTAAGGCTCAGGTTAGTCCTTTCAGGTGCTTGAAAGCAACCTGCCAAAACTTTCACATCCAGGTATTTAAAGGATTTAGGATGGTAATCTGCACTGAGCTTAAAATTAATTATTCTAAATGATACATACCTGAAATCACCCTCAAAGTTTTCAGGAAAGTAGTACCTGTAAGCTTCTTGCTGCTCTGTATCATCTTCTCCATCATCAAAGTACTCACTCCATTGCTCTGTTTGAAGTTAAGCACAAACACTTGTTGAGTCATGAGCTGTATCATAAAACTCTGACATGCATGGAATAAAATCCCATGATGATTATGACCCCATTATGATTCTAATAATTTTTTAAACCCCACAAAAAAAAGAAGATGAAATATTACCAAAAAAACAAATCATGTCGTCGCCCCAAAGTTAATGCAGACGATTCTTAAAATTCTTACGTATATCTAATTTTCAAAATGAAAGAAAGCATTGTAAGACTAGCTATGAATTTTTACATATTTTCAATACTTTTTAACCATTTAACTACCTTTTATTATATGGGTGTGTCTTACAAGGACTGGGAACTACCAAATTCACAAATTTGATTGGCTGAAATCAATATTGAAAGCAGTCTAGATTTTCCCTTCTAGACCAGCATCTAGACTGGTCTAGAAAAAAAGTACAAAGAATATAAAAAACTGGCATATAAGACAAAGCCATATAATAAGCATCTTATTAACCGAGCTAGGTTGGTCTGTATGGGAGAATCTTGACCTTGGGTCACTGGTACAGACCTCACTGCGTTCGGTCTGTACTGGCGACCTCGGTCAAGATTCTTCCATACAGACTTCCCACTTGGTTAATAAGAACTGATTATCAGTTCAGTTAGTAACAATAGAAACGTAACTTTTATCTTGTGAAGAAATTTGTAACACAAGCTACTGATCCAACGTACCTCTAATAGAGCCACCATATTATAACAAGATAGTCATGATTCAATGTAATTCTTTACCTTTGTGATAAACTGTCTTAGACCTAAAAAACCAAATAATACTGTATCCAGTAATAATATCCAGTCTACTACGCTGACAATTAATATTTTACCTGGATTTGTCACTGGTGTTAAATAATCATCGATTGTCAAATCATCCTGAAAGATAATGAAGAAAACAAAAATTCATGAAAAACTCAGTAAAAAAATAAAAAATAGTAAATAATAAAATAATATACAATAAAACAATAAATGAATAAATAATAAATAAATGATAATAAATAATAAAATAATATACAATAAAACAATAAATGAATAAATAATAAATAAATGATAATAAATAATAAAAATGGGTAAAAATTGATGCTTTTTCAACAAAGAGTGTAGAGTATAATATTCAATTACCAACTGCCACACTGCGTGCCTAGCCAATGAAGAAACTAACACTAAGTGTCACAGATCCTAAAACACACCATACACGTATTTTATTACACGACACGGGCAGTCAGAGGGCCAATAACTAAAATCAACCAATCAAAATGCTCTATTGCCGATCCAATATTCTCTAAGTATTGGACCAGGCACTGTCCCGAATGGTCCCGAATGATACTGCACTTGTGTCCCTTTGAACTTCAGTCCTATAATAAATCTCTTATTAACCAAGCTTGCTCGGGACCGTACTGGAAGAATATCAGTCCTCGGTCTTTTTTGTACGGACCTCGCTGCGCTCGGTCCATACTGTCAAGACCTCAGGCCAATATTCTCCCAGTACGGCCCTCGCGCTTGGTTAATAAGATATATGTATTTTATTGTAGCTTCTCTGTACAATATCCATACATTATCCAGTAAACATGTAATGTGAATACTCAAACATACAGGTATCAGGTAGACCTAAACCCAAAGTCTCATAACTAATTTATATAGAAGTTTGTAGCAGCTAGAGGGGAGAATTAACAATCAGATCTTGGAAGTGAAAGGGTGAAATTCACATTGATTGGTTTTTTATGAAAGTTCACACAGTAACATACCAGGCCAAGACCATAGTCAGACAAAGAGTATCCATTGTCAGGGGGGAAGTCAAATGATGTTCCAGCTGCTACTGGAGCTGGACTGGAGGTCCATTTGGATGCCCGTAGCTTTATAACTTGAGAGAGTAACCTCTTTGCACTGCAGGCAAGAAAGTGTGGAACAAAACTTAAATTAGCTTAGAGATTGTCACTCTTTCCATAATGTTATTATATTTGCTGTAATTGATGGAAAATAAGTATATTCTCCCCTATCTAACGACATAAAATCACTTAATGTACATATAATGTTGGTTGGAAAAGTAAACCATCTCCACTCATTACATAAATACCACTTACTGTCTGGATTGGCTAAGTCATGGACAAGAACACTGTGGCAGAGGCAATGAGCAGCTGGGTGTGAAAGCACTAGACTAAGTACAGTGTACATATATAACATGGCTGAAGGAGAGGCAGGAGGTTGGATATCTCTTTCAAACTGCTCCTTACCTCAGCAGCAGGATTTTTAAGTCAGGAGATACTGCATGTGGAAACTTAGATGTAGAATCATATTTAGAACTAGCTTCCAACCAACAAGGTTATGTATTCCACACCCACAGCAATTCTGCTGCATATTTATGGATGAAATTACTAGAAAGTTTCTTTTTTCACTAAACACCTTCATTTGTTCTTTTTTTTACTTTGATTTGTTGATCTGGTTGTTCCATTTTACCCCTTCAATGCCCTTTCCTTGGAATATGGCTAGTTAAAAAACTACATGTAAAATAGAACTTTCCTAATAAAAATTAATGGCTTTTTGGTAAAGGTAAAGAATTTGATCCTACCAACACATCAGTAGGATCAACCAACAGTTGGCTGACATGTTGGCCGACAAACTACCAATACGTTGGTAAGATTGACTGATGTGAATGGTTCTACCTTTCTGACAGTGTGGATTCTTTTAGAAGCTCTTCAACATCGGAGAAAACTTTATCGACTTTTTGCTTTCTTTCTTTGTCAATTTCCTTAAATCTGGGGTCATCGAGAAGATATCCTGTCATCTAGATACCAACCAAAAATGTAAACAAACAAACAAACACATCATATTACAGCAAAAGGTGCAAACGTAAAAGATGATTAGTGACACCACCTTAGAAAAGTGTTCATGAGTGTTCTTGATTGAACTTGCTTGTTTGAAGGATGGGCGATGCAGTCTATTGCATAAATAGCAATCTTGCAGATAGCATTAAGTGTACCCAAAGCAAACTTTTATCTGCTAGAATCCTTTATTTACTCTTCAAACAACAGTGGTACTAGGTTTAACCTACAGAGTATGATGTTTAATTTAGGAATGAACCTGGCCACTGACTGTCTGGGAAAATGCAAAGTAGGAGTTTGTTCAGGAGTTAAGAAAAAGATCCTTTACCAAAGTGGCAATTATTATGGCTGTCCAACTATGACAGTACACGTAATTGTCAATTTACATGATTGTAGCTTTGATTGTTGGTGGTTATTTTAATACCTTCAATATTTTGCCAATGCATGTTAGGCATTCCTCTGTATGGTTTTGCAAAAGGGTGGACAACATTTCTAATAATCCTCTGTGAAATACCTTCAAAGGTTCACTCTCACCTAGGGGCTGTGAAAGAAAAGACATTACACGTAAGCTATGAACATCACAATCTAAGAACATATACCGGTACATTGTATAACACTTACAGGTAATAACAGTTTGAACCTTTCTTTCATCCTTCTAACATGGTCATGTAATTTAAGCAAGTTTAAACTGCTGTTACCCTGTAGTTGCAAAAGAGCTCAGCCTCAAACATTGCAAATCCAAGCAATTGTACCAAAGTTTGTGGATTTTTTATAGCTTCCTCTCTGATTGTATGTTCATCCCTACATCTGGAAATAAATAAAGTACAACAGGAGTCAGGGTAGAATATTATTATTTTATGAAACATTCATATCTTGTCAATTCTGATAATCAACACATGCAATATTAAACTCTGTCAACAACTCTGTATGCAAAAGAGATGACATAACTTTGAACATCGGTAATGGAATTTTCAATTCACCTGTTCATGAAAACACTCCTGAACCTTTCGCCATTTTCCAAGAAAATGGCTTCCTCCATTGATAACAAGTTGCATAGTTTAGCTGCTATATACTGGAAGTTGGGCTCTGTTATTGACTAAGGGAAATGCAAGTAAGGATATTTCAGGGATCATGATAAAGGCAATACTTTGTTCATTACTATTCACCTCATGATTAATCATATTTTCAGTTTGTTAGAAAAATTTAACTTATAGGGAATTTTAGACTACAGGTACAAAGCCAGGTGTAGGTGAGAATCTTCACATAAACTTTCACATGAAAGTTTGCACAAATGTTTAACATTAAGTAATTGGCAATTTTTGTTTGCATTACTTTTGCATAATACTGTACAACAAGATAATGTAAGTTTATAACTTTTCTTTAATGATTATTTACCACTTTTATATCCATAAAAGTTATATGTACCCATTTAAAATCTGACAAACACTAATGAAATGTATCTTGACAAAAACTGATACTCACATATTCAAAGATGAGATCTACCACCTCCTTCAAAGAAGTCAGCGTACCAAGACTTTTCTTTATCTTATCAACTAAAGTTTCATAATAATAATCTAACTCGCCAGGACTCTGAGTTAGTCCAAAAAGAACATCTTTAACACAGTTCATCAGTTCATTTTCAGGTATGTCATTTCTCCTTTGCAATAGAGGTGGTCTTTCAGGTTGTTGTGGAACTGTAGCAGGTACAAATTCAGGGGCTTCGACTACAGACGCAGGATTAAGGGAAGCCTTAGGGACAAATTCTCTTGCAAATGGTGATAGATTTGTAATTTTGCTTGTAGGCTCTCTTAGGGATGTTTCATTGTGATTTGTAACAGTTTGCTCTTTCTGATCACTCTCATTTTTGCTATCTTCAGTTTTAGCAGTTTCTTTTGTTGTTTTAGAAGAAAGAAAGTTGCTCTCTTTTGGCAATTTACATTCTTGCTCTTTCTCATCCAATGGTTTATCCATTTTTTCTGCCTCGCAAGCAGGTTTTTCCCCAGATTCATTACCAACTGATAACTCAGTAGTGGTATCACCTTTATCTTTTCCAGCGTCTAGTGGCAAAGGAACAGGAGAAACACCTTCAACAGGTTTCTCATCAGTTTCTTGGTTTACAGTCATGGGAGAGGTAGCATCTTCTGCACCCTTCTCACTGCGAGGTACTGACAAATCAACACGAGTGGTACCTTTGACATTAAAATGAAGATGAAAAATCAGCAAACTAGTTACCTTAGTCAAAATCTGACCAGTATCTTATCACCTAGCTGTTTATCATCCATAAGGGGTGAAACTTTCTAAAGAAACTGTAGTGCTGCATCAGTGGGGGGGTAACAAGGTAATTTGGTTACATCAACTAAGTTGAAATTGTTAATTGGCCAACATAAAGGGTTAAAAAGCTGATGTTTCGAGTGTTAACCCTTTGTCAGAGTGAATGGTGAAGGGCTCTGATGAAGGGCTAACGCTTGAAATGTCAGCTTTTTAACTCTTTGCAGAAGCCAATTTACAATTTCAACTGAGTTGATATAATCAAATTACTTTACTTTTCATCCAGCTGAATATCACCCAGCTGGTACCCAAAAGGTACCTGTGCCTAGTTTCAGAAACTAACTGTTTAACAAGAGACTTCATTGCAGCTGTAACATATAATCCAGATGAAGTATGATAAAAGGTGGGGAAGTGTCTTAAGTAACTGTGGTGCTACAACTGTAGGAGTGGGGGTGGGGGGAGAAAAATAATTAGGTTTCCACACCATCAGCTTGGTGGATAAAACCAAATTATATCATTAAGTATGATATGGATCGACTACTGGCACCTTTTGACATGTATCTAATTTTGGTTAAACACCATGTAACTCTTAGGTGAAACTGTAATACACACCAACTCAATTGAGGGTAACTGGGTCTTTATTGCCTGAGACCATACGCGATGCTCCCCATAGAAATAAATAGAAGAAAAAAAAATTTTACAGATTGCACTAAGTACAAACAACATTAATCGCTGGCTGATTGCAAAGAGAATGCTGACAAATATGCCAACTGTTTGCTCATACCCGCTGGGCATGGCGTAGATTTTCCGCTGCGGTATTAATTGTGATAAACAAGTCTATCACCCACTAAATACACACCAACTCAATTGGGGGTAACTGGGTCTTTATTGCCTAAGACCATACGTGATGCTCCCCAAAAACCCCAAAAGAGTCGGTGAGAAAGTCAGTAAGGGATAGATTTGCTTATCAAGTTGATGGCCATAAACTTGTACAGCAGAGTAGTATCGAGGTAATGTTCGTAGGCATTAGAAAGCCAATCTCCTTGAAGCTTAATATAGTGCCCAGGGAAACCACAGTGCAGCGCAAAGGTGGCTCCTCTATGACGAAAAGAGTGGCCAGAGTACAGGGTTCCGTCAAATCCGCATTGCCGTAGTAAACGTAGTGTAAGTTAGAGGTTTAACATGGCCCCCGGATGTGTACACAAAAGCAGGGCCCTCTCGAAGCAAAGCAGAGTCATGTGCACCTACCAATTTAAAGGCATTTACAATTGCTTTATGCGGGCAGAGTTTAGAGTGTTCTATCCTCGGAACAGGTACCAACAGGGTGCAATTGCGATACTGGATTGTTTTCCACCAGCGCACTAAGAGCAGCAGGCCCCAGTTGTAAACGCAAATATCGCACATGCGCAAGTGTTTTAGGGGGTCAAATGAGCTCGCCAGTGGGATGAGGAGATTAGACTTGTGAAAGAAAGAGAAAAAGGCGCTGATACAAGCAGCCCAAAATGTCGCATCGAACTAGTTAGTGAGGACAAGCTCTCCATGGAGTTTATGTAAAATGTTTGGGGTGATAGGGAGCTTTTACCAAACAACATTGCCATGGAGACGCTTGGCGGACGTTGTTGCTGTCCGGTTTTGTGTATCGCCCCCAACCCGCTTACTATGGTCAGTTTTTCAGTTGTTATTATGTAGTTTCCATGCTGTATTTCGTTGCGTAGTGCGTTTTCAACTTTGGCGAGAATATCATGTCCCGTAGCCGATTTGTAATTGGTCATTTCTGCGTGTCGTAGTTCAGAGTCAGGTGATATGATATGAAAGCCATCTGTTAGTCCTTTCAGCAGATAGTCATGGTCAATATCATTAGTCAAATGTTCTGTCCAGACGTCAATGTTATTGTTTAACGAAGATGGGTGTAAACATGGGTGGGGTCCGAGTCATGTGCGTCGATTTGACATCGTGGGTGGATGTTCGTGTTGAGGGTGGAGCTGAGAGCAATTTGCCACGAGGCAGACGTGTTGACAGCGGCATTGAGGCCAATTACAGCCCGACAAGGAGTTAAATTGGTGGCAGATTGGCCGGACAAATTGTGGCTGGCGGCCGGAATTGGAGCGCGAGTCGGCATAAGGCCAAGCCAGAGCTTGGTTGGATTGAGTCAGTGCGCGACATTTGACAAGGAACCGCATATGAAGATGCTGTGAATCACTGCCCCAGCGAAATCCGTACTGGTGCTGAAGTTTTCAATATTTGTTG
The DNA here is from genome assembly GCF_964205215.1 of Stylophora pistillata. Taxonomy (NCBI): domain Eukaryota; kingdom Metazoa; phylum Cnidaria; class Anthozoa; order Scleractinia; family Pocilloporidae; genus Stylophora; species Stylophora pistillata. The sequence goes on from NC_142529.1 coordinate 1,135,198, forward strand.
TCATAGATGACAACAGAGGTAAAAGTGTGAGACTCGAGCAGTTCTGCTACTTTCACAGTGTATGAGAGATAATTGGCAATCTGGGACGGGCCTGAAAGCTTTCCTTTGTTTGATAGCTTGTGCATAATTCTCGCATTTGCGGCAACCCACATGGACAGTGAAATGTTTTCCAATTTTGGTTTACTTCTAGGAGCACGTAGGACAATTCGTGCACCAGCAGACCCACCAATTTCTTGCTCATCCTTAACGGATCCATCGTAAGTCGTAGTACTTATAAAGTCAGGAATAAGCAAAGGTTTTGTCTCACCTTCTTTCTTGGACTGCGCTTGGTGTTAAGTTTCTAAGAACACTTGCGGGTTGTTGTCAACCCTCTCGAGGGGCATGGACAATGGCTGCTCTGTGGCTCCGAGCTTTAGAAGTGGGTCATCCATTGAGATTCCGCTGATCTTTTTAAGCAGGTCTTCCAAGCCACTATCATTGGCTAGTGATTTGGTAGTTACTGGGGTGCTCTCACTCAAATGCTTCACCTCCGTCTTGTGGTCTTGGTCGTTGCTGTTCAGCAAGTTTAAGGCCTGCATGAATAGTTTCCTCTGCCCGAGGGTTAAGTCCAGTGCTCCTACATCCTCTGCATGAACTAACTTAAAGGCATCCTGGCTGTCCAGGTCGTTGTTCTTTAATATCTCTGTCGTGCCCTCCTTCAGTCCATTATCACTGCACCACTTTTTAAAATTGAAACTCGTCATGACAAAAATTTTACAGATTGCACTAAGTACAAACAACATTAATGGCTCGCTGATCGCAAAGAGAATGCTGACAAATATGCCAACTGTTCGCTCATACCCGCTGGGCATGGTGTAGAATTTCCACTGCGGTATTTAATTGTGATAAACAAGTCTATCACCCAAGTCTACCATGCAACTCAAACAGTAATGCTTAAAAGGTGATCTGCTCCAGTTGAATCTAAGGCAAGATTTTTGCACAGCCTTATCTTATACATACATACATACATACGTTAGCTGACCACTCCCCATAGGGGCTTTTCAGGGCCAATTCCCATCCCACCACAGGGGAGGACATCCAGTACACAGTAATCTTGTGCATGGGAAATTAACGTCTCCTACCCCTAACCCTGCAGGAGACAGGGCCTACGGTTTATTCGTCCTTATCCGAGAAGACTAGAAAATCTATCCATTTTTTTGATTATAGAAAGGTAGCAAATTCTCCTCACTTATTTTAAGACCATGAGTATCGGTCTGGCCAGGGCTTGAACCCTTGACCTCTCGCACAACACAGTCCGGCACTCTAACCAATTGAGCTAACCGGGAGGCCTTCTACTTCATGACCCATACAGACTCTGGATTAAGTGAAAAATGGCAAAAACAGTAGATTGCCTTTGGATATACTGCTTTGTTTCAAAATGGTACGGGGTTTTACGGAAATCTTTCTGAACCCTATTTACTCGTGAACATTTTTACTCTCTCTTAGGTAGTAAGTAGTCGTTCTATAATTTAAATAAGTTCCTGGAACCATACTGGCAAAAATGACTGATCAAATGTGGTCTTTGCTCGCATAAAAACGGATAACCTATCAAGCTACAAATAAAGATATAAAACATTAAAATGGGTTTTGGATGATTCGAGCTTTGGACTTCAACTACACATGTAAATGCATTCATGTTCCCGCGTTTTGAGCTGTGATTGTGCAGATTCACACACAAATTTTTCTTCGAGATTTCAATTCACTTTGAAATACATACCAAGGAATTAGAAACCAAGGGATATACAATTTCTATTCAAGGTATAATGACTACAATATGTTACCTTTATCAGTTTCATTTGAAGCGGAAGAGGTTTCATCCTTGCCTTCTTGTGTGTTTAAGTCTACTCGCTGCTCTCCAGGTTTTCGAAGAGGACCTGTATAGTCTTTCGATGTAAATTTATTCTTTATAGGCATTACGAAAATCTTAAGAAATTATAAAACCTGAATTTCCTCTGAATTGCGAAACCATTTCAGCGAAAAATATCCCGTTCTTTGCTTCCTTAGCTCGAAAACCAGAGCTCGAAAACAAAATGTTGCATATAGTTCAGCAGCCTGGCCTCATTCTTCGAAACACTGGGGGAAGGGGAGGAGAGATTTATGGAAAGTTATCATACAACCTCGTTCCCAGGGCCTTTTCCTTTAGAAAAGACCCTGGGAACGAGGGTTATTGTATGAATAAAGCCTGGAAGTTTTAAAAGAAACTGTGGTGCTGCGTCGGTGGGGGTAACAAGGTAAATTGGTTACATCAACTGGGTTGAAATTGTAAATTGACCACCGTAACGAATAAAAAAGCTAACGTTTTGAGCGTTAGCGAATGACGAAGGGCTAACGCTCGAAACGTCAGCTTTTTTATTCGTTACGGTGGCCAATTGTTAAATTTCAACTTAGTTGATATAACCAAATTACCTGGTTATTATATGGTCTTATGTGGCACGAATACGAACGTTATTTAGATTAATCAAATCTCTTGTCTTCATATGAACATTGACAAAAGCGAAAAACCTAAATAAAATGAGAAAAGCGCACTGAACATGAAGCGTGCTAAAAAAAAGTGTCGACTAAGTTGTTTCCTTTCACCGTCTTGAAAAGTTCATAATTTCGGACGCCATGATATCTGATTTCGGAGGAGAGTATCCGATTTTGGACCAAAGTTTCCGATTCTATTTTGGAGAATAAAGTCTGATTTAGACTCAGAATTATGTGAGATGCGGTAGCAGTAGCCTTATGTTACCCTGCGAGCAGAGCCTTTTTAACCCGTCCTCGAATCGAAGAAAAGAAGAAGAAAAGAAGAAAAGGCTCTGCTCGCAGGGTAGCCCTATGTCCGAACTGCCTATTTTTATTATCATTCAGTTCCGGCCAACTCGAGGGTAGTTTCTAGGAACCGTACAAATTTAATGTGGCTTAGAGGCTTGGCTGGGCTTAATCAACATATACTAGAGTTAAGTGAAGTGAAGCTTATTAAAATCTACATCCATTGAAATAAACGATAGCAGAGGTAACAAATGCAGTAAAATTTAATACTGAACAACCATTGACAATTTTAATGGAAAATAAATGTAAGTTTGAACTTGAAATGAACCTTAATCAAGTTAACACACATTTTTTTTTTCGTCAGAGCTGGATTGTCATATTATTAATGCTATTAAATTTATACCCAGTATTCCAACAACGAACCATTAACTGTTTCCACCACTACTTGCCCATCCACATCAAAGTGTGTCAAATGAATTGCTTCTTCTCGTATGTCAGTGACGTAACATTCATCAGCCAATCCAGTTTTTTCTTTCTCTATGGAAGCCACTACGCAGCTGTTGGTGGGAGTGTCTGCTGACCTTGACGATGAGAGCTTCAAACTGAAATCAGTTTCTGACGGAAAGGGAGAAGGAACAATGTGAAATTTTTTCAGTTCCAAACTAAACAAATCTTTTCTTTTGCAGTTTTGCTACGTTGATACATGATTAGGAATTCGAACTGGCAAAAATTGAGATAAATTAACAAGGTTGTTTGACAAAGTTCTGGCCTGCTATAGTCGATTTCAAGTCATCCATCAGGATTACTGTACCTTTCGCCTGATGTAGTACAATAACACTGTCGTAAAACGATGCAAGAAAAGAACAAATGAAAAATGAAAAAAGTCCCAACGTCATCGACAAGATACGAATGAAAAGAAAAAGAAAGAAACGACGAGGAAATGAGGAGAAAGGCAAAACTAAACAAAGGGAAAACATTGTAAAGAAACATGAGTGAAATGTTACTCGAAATTCTCCTTGGGACCAGTTATTATTATTATTACGGGGGAAAAGCATTGGAAATTTTTTCGGGGGAATCACATGGTTTTAAGGGGGAAATGAGCAGGGGTCAGTTTCGGCGAAAAAAGGAGATGGTAAAAAATTGACCGCCGATGAGGGAGGAATCATAAGAATGTTGAAGAGCCTTAAAAGGAGGGGGGGTCAGGTAAATGAGATCGTGACACGACAAAATTCTTCGACCCCCACCCCCCCCCCCCCCCCGCTGCCTTAGGCGATAATTAATGACCAGTCCCTCATGGGTTTATTACTTTACCTGATAGCTCCGAAGTGGATGCAGCAGTGCTATTATGAACGAGGTCCCTTTTCAGTTCGGGTCTCTCGTAAGGCACTGAAATGTGACCCATGGCTAAACGACGGCGACTGTGACCATGGAAACAACCTGCTTTGCTGTTCGCTTCAAGTGAGATGGGAATCTCAAATCCATCGTTGTTACTGATATCAGGCAAGTCTTGAATTCTTGTGGACTTCCATGGGTACATTCGAACTTTCTGAGCCTTGAGAGGAGGACATTTATAACGCTGTTTATATACAGATTACATAATCTCTCGATGTTGTTCAAAGCAAGATTTCCATCCAACCTCACACTTCATCATGCGTACAGTTGGTTGATGATGAAAACAACAGCTGGTAAAACAACAGTTTACCTTTGCGATTAATACTTTACTTTTAAATAGAAAGGGTTTACACCGAAATCTTTTCTTCCTTATTTATTAGTAAGTTATATAAAATATTGCGAAGTTATTAATTAATATTCCTTTGCCCGTAAAGCCGGATTGACTTCAATAAATTTAGCAAGAAAAAAAGGTCAGGTACTGACGCTTAAAACAATAAAATGGAGCGAATTGTCCAAGCAAAAAGATGAAAGAGTATGGTTGGCATTCACCTTATCAACTGGCTTGAAAGTTCTCAAAGTACAACCAGGGTCAAAATCGGAGCCGATCCGATTTCTCCTCTTTCGTTCGTCTTCTAAGTCTAATCTTCGTTCTCTGACGCTGTGCCAGTGGTAGACGCACACAACACACGAAAGAAAAACTGCCAGGAGAAAAACTGGTAACAGTACACCAATAGAACTCGTTGTGAGACTTAACAAAGCCATGGATGGGCTGGTTTCTACTAACTTTGTTGGTGACTCTGTGTTCGGCGACCAGTTTGAATCTGTCGAAGGAATGTCATTCAAGCCGCGGTCGATTTGGGAGCCCTTATGAACGAATTTTACTTGTGGTGTAGAAGCTGTGGAGAATACCCCGGGAAAAGAGAACGATGTTCGGTTTTGAGACATGAAAAATAACATGAATGTAGTTGTTGACTCATATCCTAAAATCAGTACACACTTCACGATTTGAACGAAACACAGAATGCCTCATACCACACACGAAAATAGTTTCTGATGCCTTTTGCACGTTTTTACGCCCGCATGACATACCGAAAAAAAAATGACAGAAAGTAATCATCTCCATTCTTAACGGTGTGAACGTAACAAGGATATTTGATTTGTATACGAAAATAATTTTTAAGAAGGAGATAGAATTGCTATTTAATTGCTATTTAATTTTGTTCCTTGATTTTTCTTCTTGGTGTTATATCGTAGGTATCAATTGCAATATCCGGCATTGTTCTCATAGAGTACGTCCACCGGTGTCGAAGCCTAAATGTGAATGCTGCGTAACTAGCTTGTGGCTGTGATCTTGCAAACTCCGCCAACCTCGTCACTTCTTTCACCCAATCTTCTACCTTGCTACCCACATATTGCTCAAGATAAGACGAGAGCCCAGCGCAGCGCCAAGGTGTTTGCGTCCCTCCTTCACGCGGCCTTCCTTTTCCGGCTTAACAACAAGCCAACATTTCTTGGAGTTAGGATAGTATCCAAGGGTCGGACCAGCCTCTCTCAACTCATCCCACCATTGCTTAACCTCTACTAGGGATCCTGCTCCAGTAACGTCATCCGCGAACCAGCATTGTTTTGCAGTGCTTTGATTTTGAAGTAACGACATTAACGGTTGTAGACTAATTGCCTACATTGACATAGCTAAGGGGTCTCCCTGTGTGGTTCCTTCTGCAGGATTAAGCTCACTACCACCAACCACAAAAAGGCGCACAGGAACTTGATAAGTGTTAGTTACATAGATGGCGATCAATGGGCATAGCACTCTGATGTTATTAAGCGCGGCCACTCTGTTTAGTGAATTGAAGGCGTTAGAGGCGTCAACTAGTAAGGCGGCATCAGTTTCACTGCCTTCAAAGATATTGCGCATGGCATGTATTGCAGCTTCTCCGCCACTCTTCTGACCAGCGCAGACCTACATGGCCCCACTAGTGTTGATCGCATCTTGTTTTGTGACTCTTGCGACGCATTTGCCAATTTTTCTTCTAGTAGTCACCTCGCCCACACCTCGGGCGCACCTCGCCGTTACCCTTGTCAGGCGGAATAAGGCGACTTGCTACGATAGGTTCAATGGTCAGCGGATCAAAAAATTCCGTGCACAGTCTTCTTGTGAGTGTAGCAAGACTCACATAGGTTGATACTTGATCTCTTAAAAGACTTGCACGCCAAAATCCTCTTGAAGCCATTGGCGTCCACACCCGAGGGGCCGCCAGACCCCTTAGTTATTTATGCAGCTTCTCTCACAAGCTCTCCATTAATCCCTTGAAAAACTAGGTCAGATATATCTTCCACAGGTCCGAACAACATCGACCCCAGCTTGGCCCTCTGCGCATCAGGGCATTTTTCCCTTAGCTGTCTCACAACATTGCCGGTCAGCGGTAATACTTCTCCGCTATCATCCTGACTGAGATATCGTAGGGCCGAATTAATCTGGCCCTTCATGACCAACTTTGCAAAAATGCGTGCATTATTTGGTGGAGCATTCTTGTTCGACTTTGATAAGCGCCGTTGGATCAGGCCCTTCGCGTAATAGGGACTCAATCTTGCCATTTCTCCACAGTATTAATCGTTTCTCAAGACATTCTTAATGTTCCTTTGCTTTCGACCTCTGACCAGGCTTTTGTAGCGCAACAGCGAGAAGAATAATAGCGGCTTTTAGCGCAAGGTGTTGCATGGGTGATCAATTGTTCCAATCGTCAGTGTGCTTCGTTAACTGGTCAATAAAGGCGCGACCATTTTTACCGTATGGAACTAAGAAACTGTTTTTTCTCCAAGTTGTTACTTCATTGTATGCATCATCAATCGGCCATGCATCATAAATCCTACCAGCGGATAAATCCTACCCTCGTACATTTCCCGATTCGTCTAAAATATTCTCGGGGACGGAGAAACACGCGCCTAGCGGCGCTGATATGAATGAATGAAAACCTTTATTAATTTATAAGGCTCAGGGTAGCCCCTTCAGACGCAAAAAGCTGTCTGTTATCAATGGGAGCCCTGAGCAACAACATTAAAACATTACACTAAAACAGGTAATAATATAAATAGAGAACTATTTACAAGTAAAAGATTAAAAGATGTATAACACGAAATATCATTAAGATAATTCGTTAAAAAGAGTGCAACCATAATAATAGAAGGATCTTTTTGCAATCTCAGTTCTCACAGCAGGCGGATGTAAGAGGTTGCTTTGTCTAGTAGCACGCGCATGGATTGTATTATTACGTTTAAAATATTGTTTAAAATACTGGGGACATTGACCTTGCAGGCATTTCTTAACGAGTTTAAAGACAGATTTACGTCGGCGCTCCTCCAACGTGGGCCATTTCAGAACGTCCATTGCCTGCTTGCTGCGCACAGTTCTAGCCACTATCCTAGCAGCCCGGTTTTGGAGGGCTTCAAAGTCTTGTTTGTGACCTTCCCCGCAACAGCCCCACACACATACACAGTATTCTAAAATTGGCCTAATTAGACTACAATACACTACATTTGCACTCTCTCTAGTAAGGCTTCTACGAAGCCTGCCGAGCATTCCTATGCGTTTTCCCGCCTTCGAAATTAGTTGCTTTATTTGCTCATTCCAGCTAAGGCGGTCATCAAAAACTATACCTAGATAAGTGAAATGAAAAACCCGCTTAATTACATTGTTATTTAAAGTAATAGAAAAGGAGTTAACAGCAGATAATCTAGGGGCGGTTCCGAAAAGCATAGCTTCAGTTTTTGTTACATTAACAAACAGACTATTAAAAGAAAGCCAGTCATCAATTTTAGACAGTTCAGCATTCAGCTTGTCTTGAATGATAGAGGCTTGAGAGGATGAACAGTATAGAACAGTGTCATCGGCGTACATCAGAATATTGCAATCGGACACTACTTCCTGTAAATCATTAATGTGTAGAATAAACAATAGTGGCCCGAGAATAGAACCCTGAGGCACTCCAGTAGAGACGGCTTCTGAAGTAGAAGTCACCCCTTGAAACTCTACAACTTGGGTGCGGTTCGACAAGTAATCCGTAAACCAGCCATGCTCTTTATCCAAAATCCCCAAATTGGAAAGCTTGTCCAGAAGTACCGCATGATTCACAGTGTCAAAAGCTTTGCGAAGGTCAATAAACACAGCACCAGTTAATTGACCTTGATCCATGTTCCTTCGAATATTATCAGAAAAACTAAGAGCAGCGAATTCTGTCGAGTGATACTTCCGAAACCCGCACTGATAAGGGCTCAAAATCTTGTTTTGCTGGAGATATTTGTAGAGTTGGATATGTACAGCCCGTTCTGATAGAGTGGGCCTGGTCTAACTCTTTCTCAGAGGTAGATGAATGCTGTAGAGTAATACAACTAAGCCATAAGGCTAACTTTCGGTAACTATGAAATTTTCATTTCGAGCTGTGGTTCTTTACGCTACCAAGGGGCGCATGCAGCAGGTGCAATGGATACAATACATACTTTCATCTTCCTTGGGCACGTTGCTTCCCTTTACGAACCCGTTGCAGTAGACTAGATTTTCCATTTAATAAGAAGTACAACAACAGTAATAAGAAAAAAAAAATCACAAAAAAGAAAATAAAAAGAAGCGAATAATCTGGCACATTATCTCATCGATTAACCAAAGAAAAACAGAAATAAGAAATACAGCATCATTTCGCGCGCTCTGATTCACCCGGACATACATACAAACATACATAAATACATACATACATACATACATACATACATACATACATACATACATACATACATACCTACCTACCTACCTACCTACTTACCTACCTAATAATTTGGATATATCAACAAAGTTGAAATGGTAAATTGGCCACCGTAATGATTACAAAAGCTGACGTTTCGAGCGTTAGCCCTTCGTCGGAGCGAATAGAGGAATTGTGGGTTGTGTGTGCTTTTAAAGGCAGAAAATGGAGCTACGTTATTGGTGGGTGCATGGCAACGAGAAAAACATGAATAAATTAGTGGAATGAAAAGCGTTCATTGATCCCTGTGGGATTTAGGGCCTGATTACATGAGCCGGGCTGGCCCGGTTAACCGGGCTGATTTCTTTTGTTTTGGTGTTCGCCAAAGCGTGAAAACAAAAGAAATCAGCCCGGCTAACCGGGCCAGCCCGGCTCATGTAATCAGGCCCTTAGACTGCCGGTTTGAAAGATGAGCTTTTGTTCAAGATTTTTACGGCTTTCCGTGCCACCTAAGTGCAAGGAAAGACCGCAGATTGCCATATGTTGCTTAGAATAATTGGGTAAATTAAAATGTCTAGCGACTGGTTTCGATGTGTCCTTGTCATTCCTTTCCACGTCTCGAAGGTGTTCTCGGAATCGGTCACCTAGTCTTCTGCCTGTTTCGCCGATGTATATCTTTTTGCAATAAGTGCAAGTTATGCAATAGATTACATTAGCGGAGGTGCACGTGAAGTGATCGGTGATCTTAATGCATCGTTTAGGTCCCGATATTTTATCAGTGTTGTGAATGAAAGGACACGTTTTGCATCGTGCACGAGCGCATTTAAAAGTGCCTGGTTGCTCATTAGTCTGAAAAGAACTTCTGACCTACCCACCTACCTACCCACCTACCTACCCACCTACCCACCCACCTACCCACCCACCTTCCCACCCACCTACCCACCCACCTACCCACCCACCTACCTACCCACCTACCTACCTACCTACCTACATACATGGTTTATTTGATAAAGCAGGTTACTAGGTAGGCAAGACTAAAGTCCTAATGTGGACCTGTTAACTAATTTAAAACTTTACACTTAAGAAATAGAAATATGTACATATATATAGAAGTTACTAGTATTACAATAATTAGTTCAGAAATATTTATAAATATCGTCCTTATTCATAATTGATGAAGATTCCTTTGAATAAGATATACTGCTCAAGATCAGTTTGTTTATCTTCAGTTTTTCTTTGAAAGCTTCAAGGCTGGAGGCCTCCTTTATGCTGTCCGGGAGGGTATTCCAAACCCTATCGTTTTTCATAGCGGTAAATATAATTTACTATTTCAATACAACTGCAACTTCTAATTGGTTGGGGTAAAAAAACACGCAAGATGTTGGAATATCACGAAAAAAGTTGTAAATGACGAGCCGTTGATAAGCTGACCAACAAGAGAAAAAAAAAAAACAAATTGACAAAAATGAGCGATTAATCACTTGTTATGACACGTGAATAAAGAACCCAAATAGTACTGCAACGGAGGGAAAAACGTGCAAAGATTTCACAGTAGTAAACTATGTTAAGAATTTGTTCCCAAAAGCTTTATTCAGATATATTACAAATTGCATACAAAACCGGTAAATTACAATTTACAATATGACTTTGTACAGCTGACAGTACTACAAAATAAATGATTCTACTAAACACAAAAAAGAAAAAGATTTGTAACAAACTTTTAATAAGTTCACATATATATATATATATATTACAATTTAGCATTTTATTTCATTTGCATTAATACGACTAAACTAAACACTTGTATTTATAGCTGAAAATCAGAGGAGAGTATATTGTTTTTTTTTTTAACCTCCTGTTTTGTTGAATGTATCCAAGTCTCTAGATATGTGATCTAAGCGAGGGCCATAGTAATCAATGATATATGCTGAACCATCAGCTGGACCAACCACCTAAGCAACAAAACACAAGACATAAATAATTTGTTAAGATGCTTCAGTGCTAACTTTGAAGAAAAATTGACTGTCTTGTACATCTGCTGAAGGTTATCATAGTTTCTAAAGAAGATAACATTAAAAAGCATGGCTACTCCCCCAGATGGGCTACAAGTCCATTAAAAGTTACAACACTTTCCTTCCCCCTTCTGTATTAATTTTTCAGGATTCCCTGACAGTTCTGGGTTTCTGGACACTACACACCTGGGACGAAGTGAAAAGGGGGGGTGGGGGGAGTGGGGGATGAGACAGTGAGAACAAAGTAGTATTTCAAAGAATTACACTGTTTTATCTAATGTTTAAATTAATTTATTATATGGCTGGCGGTACCCATTGGCAATATGAAGTAGATCCTGTATTCTAATTGGCTACCTGAACAAGCAAGATGGGCCCATCTTGCCAGTTCAGGACTGCCCACTTTGATCCTGTGCAAGAAAGAAAGTGCATGGAGCAGACTTACAAAGTTCGTAACTTTTGGACAATGTTGGTGATGAAGTCACAAAAAGCAACAGAAGACAATCAAAACAAAGAAAACCCCCATGGGTTTATTTGCCACAAACACTGTTGCCTTTCTTTCCCGACTCTCACAATAAGTCATTCTTGATTCTTACTGATGCAAAATCTTTTTGCTATATAATAAATCCTTTATTGACCAAGCTTGTTTACACAAGATGGCTGGATATTAGCCTCATTCTTTTTTTTTTTTGCCTTTTTATGGACTCTGTCTTTCTTTTTACAAATGCAAAAAAAGAACTTGGCCAGTATCCAGCCATTTTGACTTCACACTTGATCAATATTGCATATATCAACTGGTAACTGTTTCATTTACCTGTGTTGCAATCAAAATAACATCTACAAGATGAAATACAAAGAAGAAACCAAGTGTACAAAACTTTAAAAGTCCTGTTGAAAGATTTTGAAGAACAAGATTGTCATCAACTTAATTACACCAATATATTCTATAATCAGGAACAAATTTAATAACTGACTTCCACACAAATACTGATAAGCTAACCTATTGCTGGATATCCAAGATAAAATCTATCAATTCCAAACATGCCAAGGAAGACTGATAACAAAAGAGCGGTTTCATACGAGTGGTCATTGCTGAAAGTGAAACAACAAGATTTTTCGATGAATAATTTTTTTTTAGAGCATACTATTAAAAATATAATGCAATAATTGTAGCAGACTTACGTATAACGGCATGATACATTTTGAATACATTCAGTAATGTTTCGACCATCTCTTTCGACAGGCACAGTGCTGCATTTCACTATGGTAGAAAGTTAAAAGGATTATGTGCTATTTTGAACGGCATTAGAAATTTTTTTGATTCATCATCACTTTATATGCTGAGCTCATTTCCTACCTTCGACCGAGTGATTCTTGGTGCAGCCAACAGCCGCCTGAGTCGACGAATCGATTTCGGGCTCGGGACAAAAATATCTAGGAGCGTCAAGGAATAAAAATTAAACAGATTTCTCTATATTTTTCCCTACGCACCAATTGAAATAGGCCTTTCAGTATTATTCACTACGACGTAGCTGTTAATTAAGGGGGCATTGGATTTGAAAAGGATACTGTCCCATAAAAAGATCACGGCAGGCTATTTTCTCTCCATTTCCAGTCGAAGTTACCCATTTTGAAAAAATTAAGACAAAAATTGCTTGTATATAATGTTTCCAACAAGGAATCATTGCGGAAAAAGCCTTGTACATGTACTGCAAGATTTTAACTGACGGCAGCCATATTGATTTCTACTTCTTTTTTTTGTGAAACTGCTGACCGTATGTTGTTTACGGGAATCAACTTCTACCCGACTCCTACCCAGGTTTTTTTCCGTCAATTGCATTTAAAATGGCGGTGGTTTGAAAACTGAAATGGAGGCAGAAGTGAGGAGGTGGTATGATAATGTTAGAAAATGGGGGCGAGGAAATTCCGCGGAGGAATGCAAAGCCACATTTGAGAGTCTACAAGATTTATCAAGTTTTCTTAAGAAGCTCGAAGTGGAACTTGACAAAGCGGTATGGTAGAGTTGCCTTTAGTTTGTATTTTTTTAGGCTGTTGGGGCCAGGTGAGTTCGGAGACGGGGTGGGTGGGGGGGAGGGGGGGAAGGAAATCAAGTAAGGATTTCACCAGCTCCTAGTTGGCTTCTTAGCTCAGTTAGAAGAGCACTACATCGGTATCGCGGAGGTCATGGTTTCAAATCTCGTAGGGGCCTAAACTTTTTTTCAGGCCTTATTTCCACTGCTACATAATTATGTAAGGTTTATTGCGGCGAGGGTTGCTTTCATACGGTTGCTCTCTGTTTTGCCATTGTACGTCCAGGATTTTCTCCGCTCCAAACCAGTTCTATCTTTCAGGATTTAAAACTGTGATTCTTCAAGGCCCTAATAAAGAAGGGGCCCTTCTGGTCTGAACAAATAATAATCCTTATTATTAAAAACTAGATCATTGGATAATGCAATTCAAGACATTTTATTGGCTTAGCCATTATGGTATGTCAGCCAATACACCATAATCTACAAATATGGCAAGCAAACGTGTCAGCTTAAAATTAAAGGGGAGCTTAAAATTTAATAAAATTTAATAATTTAATTTAACATTTTTAATAAAACAATTATTGCACTCGCGCTTGTTGGATACAAGATGATTATAGCCAACTCGGCGCTACACACCTCGTTGGCTATCTATCATCTCATAACCAACGCGCGCTCGTGGAATAATTGTTAAATAACACAATAGGATGTCTCAGTAAGTTCTGACAAGACACTGATATAGAGGGGTCAAAAGTGCATTGGGCACCCCTTCATTTTTAGCCTCAAATTTCTGAATTGAAATATCATACCAGGATAAAGAGAAGCTACATGAAACCAAGAAGAGCATGTATATAGTGTACATGTACTTTGTAGTTGTATAAAATAATGTAACATTGTACTATTACAAATGCTGCTGTCTGATGGCTGTGCTACTGCTGTCTGATGGCTGTGCTACTGCTGTCTGATGGCTGTGCTACTGCTGTCTGATGGCTATGATAGATAGAGTTAGTAGCCTATTAGTATGTAGTTGTAAGCTTAACTAAATAAAATCGCAATTCACCTGCTATGTTGTGACAGTTGTGTCTGATGGCTATGATAGATAGAGTTAGTTGCCTATTAGTATGTAGTTGTAAGCTTAACTAAATAAAATCACAATTTAACCTGCTATTTGTGACAGTTGATTCAGGCTTCTTCCTTGTTAACTAATCTATGGTGCCAAGGAATCTTGAGTTCAATATATAATAAATGTTAGATAGACTACTGAATTTAATATTATTTTTACAATCTTGTTAATTTGCAGAAGGGTGACCCACACGCGATTTTAAAGAAATTTCCAAGTGTTGGGAAACTTCTTGGACAGCTATATGAGAACACTGTAGTTTTATTGTCAGGTAAAGGAGATAAAGATGACATTAATTTCTGGAAGATGTCAGGCAAAAAATATAATCCTGACCCAATGATAACCTTACATGTGTTCAATAGTCCTAGATAGAAATCCCCTCCTCAGGCAATAAATCAGGTTTTTACTGCTTAATCATGCAGAAGATTCCTTGACTTTCTTGTTCTTTTAATGAAAGATAAAATATGGTTTTCCCTATGCTCTCGCAAATAATCAGCAATTGTCTCTCAACATAGTAAGATGATCTGGCTGGTCGGAATGATCATTAAGTTAGGAAAAGTTTTATTTCAGGTCATATAAGCAAATGAAGTCAAATTGAACAACAAAACAATAAACCATTAAGGAGAATAGGAGGATTGATCTCTATTTCCCCACAGTTAAAAACTCTTTATCTAATGGTTTCCCAGATGGATTTTATTCCTGACAAATACATGGAAAGGTGTCAAGAGGGTCTTGACTGCATAAGATGTGTCTCCTGATTGCAACAGTGTGTATAATGTTATTGCATGATTCCTTTATTTTTCTTACCTAGATGAAGTGTTTCCAATTGTGGTGAGATGCAGTTTACTTTTTTCAAACTGTTCTGGAGTCCAAGAAAGGAATCTAAACAAAAAGGCAAAGAGTTGGGTACAAACTCAACTGAGGCGTGCAACCACACCCATCCTTAAAAACAGTATCTTGCACCATATTGGAGAATTTTGGGGCTACACAGCTCAGGGGTCCTTGGAAATAATGTTGAACAAGGTAAGTAAGATAACATTGTGAATTATAAGTTGTCCAAATAATTTTCACATAATTAAAGTTTTTATTCTGTCAATAACTTGGCTGGTCTTGAAGTGAAGAATTTAATTTTTTGACCACTCTGTTTAAATCACCTTACACTCCTGCTTCATACCAGGTGGAGCAAGGCCTCTACTGTCTACCTGCCAGCTCTGTTTGCACTCAGTTCCTGGTTCACCAAATAATTTGAATATATCAACAAAGTTGAAATGGTAAATTGGCCACCGTTACGATTATAAAAGTTGAGGTTTCGAGCGTTAGCCCTTCACTCCGACGAAGGGCTAACAGTCGAAACGTCAGCTTTTATAATCCTAACGGTGGCCAATTTACCATTTCAACTTTGTTGATATATTCAAATTATTTCATTACCCCACTGATGCAGCCCCAAACAGTTTCTTTAGAAACTATCAGCCTGGTTCACCAAGTCTCTTATGTGGCTAAAGATTATTTTTTGTTGACTTGTAGTAAGAGTAAAGGTGATACGTATGCCACATTCATTTTATGACTTTTCTTCATTTTAAAACTCTTCTTCAAGTTGGTATCATCAATGTGTCATGACTTAGAAGTATTACAAGGCTTTTTTTGGAATGAGGAAGAAAGGTATGCAACCACCAACCATTTATTCATGACATGGATTCAATGAATAGAAAAATATGAGAATATGAGATGTCACTGGATAGCCATAATTAGTAGGCTTGAGTCTGGAGTCAAAGGTCCTTATTTGAGCACAGGCCTTCCACAGTGTTACTGTGTTGTGTTCATGCCCAAGCAACTTTGCTCTCTTAAAGCAGGGTGATGATAGATGTCAGAGAGATTGGAAAAAGGTATTGGTGGGTTATCTGCAGTGTCCCAGTTTCTTGTCCAGTATTAGAACTCACTGTATGCTACAAAAACTGTGATAACCTCAGCGCAGTCATCAGAGAGTCAGTCCTGTAAACAAACTTCAGCTCTTGATTCATTGACTGACCACACTGGATGAACAGCAAATTCTAATCCTGATCTTAGCAAAAATAAAAAAAACCTGCTGTTTTGAATTTGATTCTTGCATGGGCTAAGAACATGGTCTGCACTAGTCGCTGTGAATGTCTTTATTAGGATTAGACAGTGTTATCTTTGTATTTACTTTATTACTCTTGCCTTATTTCTTTATCCACTTTAGAGAATTTTATCCTCAGAAACCAATATCAGGACTATGCTTAAAGGAACTGTCAGAATTTTGCCTGCCTTTGATAACTATGCCACAAGCAAAACCATTGGTATGATTCAACATAGTTTAGGAACTATTCTTTCTTAACCATAAACAAACTTCAAGCCACCAAATTATGCACTGTTTTGTCCACTGGTCTGTTGAATATAACTTTCTTGATCAGCATCTACATGTGACAATTTGATAATTGTTACCTTGTCTATATTTAGGTGGAAAAGATTCTTTGCAGCCAAAAAGGTTTGGATTTGGTGACCAGGTAAAGGATTTTTGTGAACTAATTAAAAAGGTTAGGGGGAGGAGTAATAATTTTTTTTAATTAAATTAGTGCTCTTTCTGAATTATCAGTCATGAAATGTTCCAGCTGACACTTTTGATGGGAAAAAATTAATTTGGCCATGCCCAAAAATTAGAATTGGGTAGGGTGTTTGCAGAATTTTCACTTAAGCATTAAAACTGCATTAAGTAACATAAAGAAAGAAATAATTATAGTAGATCTAATTTTTACCATATTTTACAGTTGTCACGATGAGGGTTTCCTTGTTTCTGAAAGTGTCCCGAAAGTGTTTTTGCATGCTGTCTCTTTCAACAAAGGTGGGTTGACCAAAGATCTGACTAGTTTGACTATTTAGAGACATACACTTTAGGGGAGCAAGGATGGCGCAGTGGTGAGAGCACTCGCCTCCCACCACTGTGGCCCGGGTTCGTTTCCCGGACCTGGCATCACATGTGGATTGAGTTTGTCGTTGGTTCTCGTGAGTTTGTCGTTGGTTCTTGTGAGTTTGTCGTTGGTTCTCGTCCTTGCTCCGAGGGTTTTTCTCCAGGTCCTCCGATTTTCCTCCCTCCGCAAAAACCAACATTCCAAATTCCAATTCGATCTAGAAACAGTGGACAAAAAGAGCCACCCAGTGGAATATCCATTGCTAAATTATTTATTTATTTATTTATTAAATACTTATACACTTAACAGAAAAAAAAACAACAACAAACGTGGAAACAAATGGCAAAAGAACAGAGAAAATCAAGCAACTAGTTTCATCTTTCCATTTTCAACGACTGCGCTCCAAATTTACCGCTCTTCATACCCTTTCTAATTCCACCACGCATGCCTTTGTCACCATGCATGCTAGCATCCTAACTTGTTTCACGGTTTGTTGGTTGTTGTTGTTTTTTTTTTTTTTCAGGTCTGTTTTTATCATACGATGCACAAGTTAATCTGTGGAAAAGGCACCAAACCGGCTTTGAATCAGAGGTAATCAAGTAATCACATTATAAGTCGTTAGACTGCTTTTCGATTGAGGTTTTTTTTCAATGAGGCATTTTATATTACTTTAGTGGCGCAATAACTCAAGTGGGTTATGTCAAGAGAACACAACTAATGTTAGCTCTGTAACTCACGATCCCAAGGCGATTGATGCTCAAACTTTTCAAGTGCAGTTTGTTATATTTTATCAGAGTTAATATTATTAACTCTGATTTTATAAAATACAGTGTAGCTTCGGTTTATCGGTAAAAACATAGATGTGTTCGACAAATCAGAGCACGCCTAGAGTCTCAGGTATTTTATGTAATCACGCGAAACAATTTCATTTTAAATGTCCTTAAGCGCGGGAAAACGCAAGTAACTGTGTCGCAATTGGTTTTAGCTTTGTATCTGAACGGTTGAGAGAGCGGCGCGGATTTCTAATTGCATATGATTGGCCAATTTAAGGCCACCAATGAAGGGTGGGAACTGCCTGGGATTCAAGTGAGGAAATGATCTTTGCCGGCAATTACGGAAGGACAACCGGGGAAAAATTTATGTTACAACGAGATGTGAACCTGTACCCCCTATTTGGAAGTTACAACCAACTGAGCTACGAAGCCCGTGCACATTTTGGAAGCTCCGAAAAAGTTGTGGGTTCTTCGTTCCCGTACAAAATGTGATCACGATGTTAATGTAGATTTGCAAGTGAAATTCAAGTGAAGAAATGATCAATTCATAAATAAAGGCATTACGTGAGGCTACGTAGCTCAGTTGGTAACCACGTCAAGCGCGCAACTGGTACTGTTTGGAAGGCACGAGTTCGAATCCTGTCCAAGCCCGTTTCCTTTTTCAGGTTTGTTCACTGTAATTGCTTAAATTGCAGCTCACTTGTAACGATCGTTTCTCCACCCAGTTGAATTTTTACCCGCAGGTCATCATGATTTATTTCATTGAAACTGTTTCCAATATCTGTTCGTCTGGTCACTCACGACCGTAGATTGCTCCTGAGGGGACTTTTCACACGTTACTTACTCACCTTACTGTGTTCTCAATAGATTTTGTTTTAAGTTGTGCGAATTCTTTTTCTTTTTGCTTAAGTAATCACAAAATTGACAGGTGAAAAATGGTGAACCACGAAAATACACTCAGCTGATATCACATTAAGCAAACGTGGCGCTCAAAGGAGAATGCCATGTACAAACAAAGATCGTGCCACATTTAAAGAATCAAGCCAGCTTATTAAATATTGCCAAGCCAGTAATAGAGGGCTAAATGATTAGAAAGATCAAAGAAAAAAGAAAGGTCTCAGTACGGAAACTGACGCAAACCGAGACACGTGATTCTCATTTGATCTCTTGACACTGAAGGAAATACGACTTTGAAATGTTAATTTTCCAATTTAGGCTCTCATATATCATTTGACGTGTAGACGTTCATCAAAATAATGTAAGCAGAACGAAAGTGGAATGTGTGGAACTTTTCGTGATCTTACTCTATAACTCATCATACTTTCACAATGAGACGCAGACAGATTCTATTTGTGTTCATTTTTCTGGTAGCTACAATGTGTCTTCTAACGATATCCTTAATGCAGACTAGTTCCAAGCTCACATTTTCCCCCACAAATCAAAGTGTTGTTGTGATTGTCGAGCGCGAAGAAATTGTTCATCCGTATTATGGTAATCGATTTGGAAAACACTGTCTTGTTCAGCTCAAGTGGGGGAAAATGTGCCCTGAGTTGTACACAGAACTGGGAGGAAAATGTAACTTGATCGACGGTACAATCCAATGTCCTGATATTCGTAACCACGCAAAATTTCGCAACCGACAGGCGCAACTCGTAATGACGAGAATGCTACGGATCTTTGACCTTATAGCGCAAAAACACAGCATCGACTACTGGATATTTGGAGGAACTTTACTAGGTGCTACAAGACATCATGGATTCATTCCTTGGGATTACGACATAGATATCGAGATGCCTTTAGAAGAATATGTGAAATTCTTCCAATTTGCCGCGAAAGATTTACCGCCAGACATTTTCTTTCAGAACTCTGTAAGCGATCCAGCTTTGAATCCAGATGACCCGAGCGGTTACCACAATCATGAAATAGTTGGTATATATGAAGCAACTTGGAACCCAAGATTACGGGATAGAAATAGTTGCTATAAATTCTGTTTTTCCTTCGGATGTACTTGGCATGATGGGCTTATGGTTGACATTTTCGTGTCGCCTAGTATGAAAAGATCTTCCGTCCCACGTAAACGAATAAATTTCGAAGGTTTCACCTTTCCTGTGCAAAATGACTGGGAAGAATATTTAATAGAAAACTTCGGCGAAAAATACTTTAAGGTTCCAACCGATCAAGAACCGAAAGAAAGCCCAGACGTGTTCCATGGATGCGAGGAACTCAAAGGAAGTTCTCGATAGATCTCGCCAAACGAATGCGATTTCCATGAGTCCATGACTTGTCTAGATGTAACATGAAACGTATTCAATTAGCATAGGTAATCATATGATTTCGAGTACAATTTGGGATAAATCAGTAGGAGTAAATTTTTAAAGGCGACCAAATTGCAACTTGTAGTCTTTGAAATTGAGTGCTGATTTATCGCAAATTGCTCGAAGAAAATTATGTGATAACTAGTTAATAATATACAGGCAAGAATAAGACTGTTCTCTTCTTAATTGCTTTTATTTCGTGTCCGGTCGCTTGCCTTTGCTTTCTTTCCGCAGTAGTCGGGCTTTTCCCTCAAGAACTTGTGTCAAGCTTTTTAGCTCTCTATCACGAATATTCGAGCTTTTCTACTCTTTCTCTGTTAGGTATCGGTCGACAGCTGTAATTATCACACGAAGGCTATTGCGCTCGTAATCTTCCCCGTCTTTTAACAACTTTCCGTGCTGACGTGTTCTCGGCTCTGGAGCATACTGAAATTTTTGCATGTATTTCATTTAATTTCGTTAAAAAAATAACAAGCTGTATCAATTTCCACTCGCCCTTTCTTTTATAATCTATAAACTTAAAAATAGGACAAAAGTAAAAGAAAACAAAACCAAACTGGAACTCCACGAAGCAATAATCGCACAATAGTTCTGTTTCTTCTCTCAGCTGTCCTTTCTTTGTATTGATATCTCTTAATATCCTCGTTTGTTTTTCACTGATGTTTGTTTTTGCTGTTCTTCATTCTTTGTATCAGCATTTGTTGCGTAGTAATCTTCGTTTTCTTTAATATTCGTTTTAATGATTCGTTTTCGCGAAATTTCCTCGTCAGGTTATGAATTTTCCTACAGATTAGATCTTTATTATTCTCCTGGGGCCTTTGAGGTTTTTCGGTTTTGCTTTTTCTCGCCTCGAATAGGTACTGTAGTTCCTTTGTCAGTTTTAGAAAGACCCTTCAATATTTTGCTTTTGTTCTACTTGGCCCCCGTTTCTTAGCTTATTTCAAGGCGGGGGAGCGTTTTGAAATGTTGAAACGTTTTGTACCGTCGATCAAGGTACATTTTCCGCCCAGTTCTGTGTACAACTCAGGGCACATTTCTCCCTACTTGAGCGGAACAAGACAGTGTTTTCCAAATCAATTACCATAGTACGGATGTACAATTTCTTCGCGTTCAACAATCAAAACAACCCTAACAGAACCCAGTCCTTTTCTCGGTGGAGGACTTGCCCCGTTACTGTACGTGATCGCGCAGAAACTGTCCGGCAGACGGTATCTCCACTCCAGGCTCTTTTACTCCCGCTCCGCTACCTCTATTTTCATCAAGTGTTTAAAGATCGCTTGCTGCGCGAACCGCTGCTTGATGAGGTCACGGGATAGACGGCGTAAACAATTTTTTGTATCACTTTTTCTTTTTTCTCAGATTTTAGATTTGATCGAGATATCATCCATCAAGAGGCCATACATTTCCCGAGACCAATTAAGGGATCTAATTTCCTCACGGAAACTGGTAAATACTTGTGAATTGATAATTTTCTTTTGATGTTATTTTATTGTACGTTTCTTTGTTCTCCCCATTTCTCCAAACCTTCAACCTTTTTAGTTGAAGGATTTCTTCTTATCGTGTTTTCTTTTCGATAGTCTCGAGCCTGTGTAGAAAATCCAGAATTCTTTGCTGTGGCGTGGGGTGTTCTGAGGTAAGTAAACACCGCACAAGCTCTGCTTTTATAGACAGAAGTAACAATGCTGGAGCATCTAGAGCATTTGATTGAGTCTATTACAAGAGGCTGCTCAGGACCCGAATAAAATAATCGGAAACACCTAAAGCATCGTGCTCTCGACAGTCGATTGAAAGTTGCAGTCGCAGTAACCATTGACAAACGAAATTGACTGGGCCATCCGAAATTGGTCCGAGCTGTTTAATTTTTAAGACGATTTTGTCCGATTTCGGAATAACCATGTTATTACGGCCGCTTTTGTCCAATTTCATGGATGGAAACTGTCTGAAACATAACAGAATCAAACGAAAGGAAGCTGTTCGAGTTCGAACGGAATCCTCCTGGCGTTGAGAAAACCGTCTTTGCTTCTTTAATTTCTTTTCTGAAGGTTGTTATACTCATTTTTGTTAAATAACTCGACAGTTTCTCTTTCAACTAGACTTACTGGCGTTTTCCTTTGCTTTCGTTCTCTGTTCTTTTTTTAGTTCATTTTTGACTCGATCTGGAGGAAGCGCCCAAGTAGCAAAGTTATTGTCAGTATTTGGCCAAATGTGTGTCGAGGAATGCAAAGAGGGCCACCAACAGGTGTGTGACGGAATCAAACAGGCCGGGCGTACATATATGATGTGGTATGCACTGCATGTGTTCGTGCAAATGAATACGTTTCTTCTGAATCTGCATCCATAAATTTCGCGTCGAGTAAAGGCGAAAAGCAGCATATCGCCAGATCTATGTAATGCTATGTTTTTGAAGAAGTCCACGAGTTCGGCGCGTGATGGTCAACAAAATGGAAGAGATTCCGCCTTGGTCCATGCAGAGGTTACCAATCGTTACCGACGTGTATGGCTTTTATAATTTTTTAGTGTTGGGTTTAACTTCGTTATTCTTCCCGGCTTTCCACTTTCTAGATTCTCTCGACGTGTTCAGAAATTTTTCCCGAGTACTGTCAGCTGCTTGTGCGGAAACTGGCTTTCCGTCCCCACGGTGAGTCTACTCTGGTAAAGTAGAAGTCATTTATTTAACCCTTTCACATCCAGGAGTGACTAAGACATAATTTCTCCTTCCTCTTTCAACACCACATCAAGCACACAAGTAATGAGAATACAGTAAATTATTAAGTGGGGGATTATTTTTTGATCCAATACCAAATTCTCAGAACTAAAACTATGGCGAATATATGGCAGGCAATGAGGAGAATTCCTAGTTGATATCTTGGGATTGGAAGAGTTAAGGCGTTTGTTGGTAACCAAGAAAGACAATCCACAGAAAACAACGAAAAAAAAATAATTGATGGTCTTTTACCTGAATATGAACCCCCTCCCCCTCAGATCTTGAGCCCCTCCGACTTGACTCCAACCTTCGATAACATTTGAATCGCAGTGAAGCTAAGCACCTTATACGACCTGGTTTCTCTTGCATCGTTAAAACGTTGTTAAGGGAGACCAGATTTGCTTATACAGACCGAGTATTTTCGCGCTCTATTTCAGAGAATGTGACGTGTAAATCAAATATCTCAAGCGTAGTTATTCACTAGTTTCCTGTCCTTGCTTAAGATGCAGCAGATGAGGAATCTGTTCTTGCGAATTTGAAAAATATTCACCTCGAACTGGAAGAACTTACGCGGAGATTGTCATTAAGGTGTGTAGATATTTGTTTTCTTGGCTATTGTTGTCCTTTGGTTATTCGCTACATCTCGACAGAACGCAGCACAAACACAAATCTTCCTATTGTCAGAATAATTAGAGAAACCAGTTAAGCCCACCTTTTGTAGCACAGCACGGCCCAGAGGGTTCGTTTTCGAAAGTCGCGGTATCTTCACGGGCCAGAAGCAATATGTTTGAAAATTTTGTCTGTACAATGGTATAGTGAGTTCCTTAGCCCCCCCCCCCACCCCCCCCCCAAAAAAACAGTCCTCTTCGATGTGTTTCCCTTCTAGACTAGTAGACTATTGTATATGCACTTATTGGCTCTTAGTGGGATTCTCCGTGTCAAGGTTCTTTGGAAGTATCCTCTCGAAAACACTTTTAAAAGTAGTTTCGTTTGAACTATGGCGTGGTGAAGTACTGTCAGCTTGATGGGGAGTATAAAATATGTATTTCTTAAAACGGAAGACGCAAGAGAGTCGATGATAAACCAGGAAGGAACAAGATAGATAAGGGTCGAAGAATAGAAATGGATTGAAAATGACTAACTTGGCTCAGTGAAACTCTCCTACTACTCAGGGCTTCTTTACAACATTGCTGTCTTGTAAATAACATACTTTTGAGCTTCAAACGATTTTATTTTAATCCCTTCAATATCGAAGGTATGACTGATTTATCGTTCGATTTTGATTTTTGTGTAGACTTGCAGTCTAATGTTCTACATTTCTGCAGCTAAGTTTCTTCCTGCAAATTTTCTCTATTCGGTTCTTCGTTTTCGGGCGTCTCACGTGCATTATTTGTAACAATATTCAAGCTAACTGACTGTGAGGATAGCATATTGCCTGTTTCTTAGTCTTGTTTATTTCATTTTCATCAACCTTGATGCTTTTTATTCAATTATTTTCCAAAGAAGACGCTAAGACGCCTACTGATTTTAGATAACGTAATTAATATAAATAGATGTCTTAGAGGATTTAAAAGATTAAGTTGCCGAGCCTCCGAGTGGTTATCATTGAGGACTTCGGCTTTTATAACCAGGTGTATGTACAAACCTAAATACAGTCATTTTCGTTTGTAAACAACTTAATAAGAATAGGAAAATATATTTAAAGTTTCCGACACTTCGGTTTAGGGATTATGATACCAAGTTGACAATGAGCTCGTTATTCAATCTATAGGGAAATTTACGGTACGCATTTATTCAAATATCCACTAGTTCCATCAGTGGGGAAACAATTTCAAGAATCCTGCTTCTTGTAATCAAGATTGTATATCTCCTAACAATAGAAGTCTGGATCTTGAATTTATAGAATTTTCAGTGCGAGTTAGGGAGACAGATTTCTTACATTCAAGTCCTATTCGCATATCCGATCGACTTAGTTTTCCAAATACATAGTGATTATGTACATTATTTGAGACTACGATTCAGTGTTTGATTGGACGCGGAGACATGATAGTGATCTAAATGCAAATAATCATCACGTATGCTCCTTAAATACATCTTCATTACAATTTTTGCTCTTAGTAAAGAGGGCGTCATCTTAACAGCTATAAAGCCACAGCGATAAAGCTTTCGAGTAAAGTGCATGCAAATTTTGCTGGATAATTTTTCAAGATCTGTGGGATATCTTTAACTTTCCAAGTTTAGTACTTGAGTGTTTGTTATCAGTTGACCCCTCGTGTAAAGATATCAAGTTTAAAAAGGAGAAACGAGATCGTTGTGCACGTTCTCCAGTTGAGGTTTCTTGATAAAGCGCGCAACCGAAACATGAACGACAGTAGTTCGACTCCTGCATCTGATGCGTGGAGTGACCTGACCACGCCAACTATGAAATGGGTTTTTCGAGTCCTTTTCTCAACAAGTTTATTTCTTGGTGTGGTTGGAAATGGCGCAGTATGCTCAGCTATCGTTTTAAAGCAGAGATTACGAACGACGGCGAATATGCTGGTGTTAAACCTTGCTGCGGCTGATTTCGCATTTGTGGCGCTCTACGCCCCAACACAACTCTCCTTTTTCGAGAACAAATACAGCTGGGAGATGGGTGACAGTATTTGTAAGCTCACATATACAGTCCTACCAGCCTGCCTCTGCGCTACTGTGGAAACCCTCTTATGTATCGCGGTGATACGTTACAAAGCTGTGGCGAGTCCGTTTCATTTGCGCATTGGAATGAATTACAAAACAACAGCAGTGGTGATATCTGTCATATGGCTGACCTCTTTGTTAACAGGGCTACCAGTCCTTCTTGTAGCGAAGACTGTAGAGTACCAGGACAGGGTATTCTGTGATGAAATTTGGCCAGTTGACAAGCCATACCGTGAAGTTTACTGGGTTCTTATATTTCTTATCCAGTACGCCATTCCATTGTTGGCTATCATCATTCTATCCATTGCGACAATCGTAAAGGTGAAACAGAGTCGCGCGCGTGTCATGCCGAGTGCTTCGTCCATCAACAACGACGCAAATTCAGTTTCCATTGTCCTACAAGCTAGCGTGAGGCAAAGACAAAGGAGAGAGATCAATATGTCAAAGATGTTAACAGGTTTGGTCATCTTGTACGCAATCTGCATGCTTCCGCAGCACGTCGTGTTTTTCTGGCTTACGTATGGCAACTTGAAACAGCAGGAGTACTCGTTGTTCATTTTCACTATTGCTAATATGTTTCCGATCGCTAACAGTGCTTTAAACCCTCTTATATACGGCAGTTTACATAAAGAGTTGAAAAATGGCTTTAAAAACTGCCTTAAGTGTTCATAAATGGGGAGTTTTTGTTAAATGCTTAGTGATTTTTTTCGAAGCTCTTGACACTTATGAGCTTTTTCTGCATTGGTATTAACAGCAGTATCGCATTTATGTCAAGAAGTGCTAAGGTCTCAAAACTATTATTCAATCAGCTTAGTGATTTTTTTCGAAGCTCTTGACACTTTTATGAGCTTTTTTCTGCATTGGTATTAACAGCAGTATCACATTTATGTCAAGAAGTGCTAAGGTCTCAAAACTATTATTCAATCAGTTTTTCCAGTTCTTTCGACTCCAAACAAAGAAAAAAACCTTTCTTACTTTTCCTCAGGAAGAACTCAAAGCACTGCAGAACTAGATTCTACATTTTGCCAATTTTAAGTAAAAAATTGCGGTAGGAAAAAAGGAGTTTTTTTTTTTTTTTCAGTATGTACTTTGCTATTAAGTGAATGTTTGCAGCCTGGGAACCGAACACCCTATACACTTCGTAAAGTACAGAAAATGTAAAGTTAATTGTCAAACTCGAGGTTTTGAAAAATTAATAAAAAATATCGGAAAGAGACTGCGAAAGGTTGAATTGCAGTCGCCAAATGGGGTAAACACAATTAAAGTACAATAGCAGTTCTTATAACAAACAGTGTGAGTTTTCTCTTTCCTTAGGTTTAATTATGCTCACGTTAAATTACGTAAGACGACTGCATTGAGTTATCCTAAAACATGAACAAGCTAACTTAAGGGTTGGATTGAAACAAAAAAACCACAATGTACGTCAGAAATGATTGTCGCGATTTTATAGCAACCTGGCCAATAAAGACTAGATATGAAAGTTTAACATTGATCGATTACAAATAGATAAAGATGATATGAAATCAAAAATCCTACCGTCAAAAGAATAACGGGGGTTAGCTTCTAAAGAAACTGCGGCACTGTGTCGGTGGGGAAGTATAACAAGATAGCTTGATTTTATAAACAGCTGAGTTGATAATCTGAATTGGCCACGGTAAAGAGCTTCCAAAGCTGATGTTTCGAGCGTTACCTCGTTGACAGAACGAAAGGTAGCTTTCCTTTGTTTTCACCTTTTTAGAAAAAAAAAAAATGACGACAGTAATAACTATTCATCCCCCTCTGTAAACTTCGTTGCAAGGTTGTAGTTCATCGCTTGAAATGCATTTTCTTTGAAAACAGTTTCACTTTTTGAAAAACAAAAACAAAAAAAATCGTTTGTATTTCCCATAAATTATAATTGTAACTGTCTGTCTGACTTAATTACAAAGGAAGGATGCTGTACAATGTTTGTCAGTGATACGTTTCGGTAATTGAAAGGTTAAAAAAAATCCTCGATGCAGGGAGCATTCATTTGATGTAGGCTTTAGTAATGTAAGTGCAAAGATAAACTTGAAGGCAAAACTTGTCCATGGTTGGCTTCCTTAAGTTAATTGGCCACCGAGGAATTTTTGTTTTATTCATTATGGCTATAAGTCTGTTATCATTTGCATCTGCAGATAATCGAGACTACTGTGCTATTCTCTACGAGGCAGTAATGCTGATGAAGTAGTCAAGATAAACGTACAAGTTGATTTACAAAACATTTATTCATTTCTCAGACTTGCTTTTCTTTCATTTTTTCTGTCACAAGAATGATGGGAAATGAGAATTTAAAACAGCATCTTCGGAACAAAATCTTGAACAGGCTGCTGTCACGTAGATGGTTCGATATCGCAGGCGCAGGAGCGGTCTGTTATGGGTAATATTGTCTTGTTTCTGTGCGACAAAGCCAAAATTTGACCGCCGTTGTTTACATGATTCGGGAGAACTCAACACATATAAATCCTACATTAATGAAATTATTGTTAAGATTTTCTTACGGTTAACTAGTTCGTTTACGGAATGATAATATTTTTCCAATATTTTGTAAATTTGAGAAAGCCGTAGTGATGGTAGAATGTATTTGATTAAGGGTGAAAACTGGTTCAATCGAGATATCCATTCTACCGACCAAAAAAATAGACCTCCACATATTCTAAACAAAAGTACGAGGTAAGGACTGCTCAGAGATTATCTTCTCTTTACTTCATATTTTACTAATTTGTTGATAGAATATTCGTTTCTTGTGTCTAGTTAATAGTTAAAAATAGAATTTCCCCCTTCAGGAGAAGTCATTTGCGACAACATCTACTTGTGTTTTGTCAAAAACAAAATCTACGTTGTGTTTTGTCAAAAACAAAATAAAAAGAAAGAAAAAGAAAGAAATAGACATAGGAACGAAACAAAAGAACCTTCAATGATAACGGGCTCGGTGGCACATAACGGGTTTCTTTGGGTCAAGCGTTTGTTTAGGTAAGGTACGACCGTGTACAAATTAAACTTGTTTCTCTTGAAGAGTAGTGATTCTAACAAAAAAAAATCCACTGGTATGGCAAATTATGCGATGTGAGTCAATAAACTATTTTAAATTTGTATTTTCAGTGAGTTGTTCAATGTCTGGAAAATCCTTTGGTGTTTTCCCTCGTGGGAAAGAGAAGCTCTACAGAAGCCGCTTTCGAGATCGTGTAGAGAGGAGGTAAAATATTAAGTTCATCTGCACTTTACGTACACTTAAGTTTGTGTGCTGGGAAGAGAAAATAAAACGATTCTTTCTCGTTGGACAGGTATTGAATTGCTGTATCAACATTTTATGCTGGTTTCACGTTCCTCCTTTGTCGGACAAGCATGCTTCATTAAAGGTAAGTAAAGGAAATCGTGTCTGAGAAAGATACTTTTTAATAATTTACTGTGCTTGATAGGGTCAAAATATGTAAACAAACGTGAAGATTCAAAAGAATACAAAGTTTTCTATACGTTTCTAGTAAGAGACGGTGGGGCAGGGGCAGAAGGTGTAATTCATCCTTACAATGCTACCCAGATCCCTCGAGAAGCACGTGCACCAACCACTGTCACATGTTTCTCGACCGCTTGATTAAATTTTTGTCTCCCCCCTCTCTATTTTTCACAAAATCCTCATTGAAAATGTCAAAGAGAGTTATTCCTGTCACTTAAAGAAGAGGATTACTATCTAACAACTTTTCACGCCGCTAAACTCTTCTCTTTCCAGTGTTACAAATAGTATTCAGGGTTTCTTTGGCTTGTCTTGTTTTCAGGCAGCTGTTAAAGAAATTATGAATCCTATGCGTCTCCTCAAGTCAAAGACCAGGCTTCAGTTTGCAGATATTAAGTATATTTTGTCAACATGCCCTGTATTACGTGTCTCGGAGGCGTCCACTTTGTTGGGTAGGCTGTTATTGGTCTTCCTCTGTGATGCGTTGGGTGGCTACTTGGTGTTTACTGAAGTAGTAAAATTGGTAAGTGGGTCGTAAAAAAAATTCCGTAAAACTAAATTTCCCAATATTGCTGTTGGCAGCGGTTTGCGAAAAATTAACACCTGACCTATCAATTGGCTCTCAGACTCTTGAACCGTTCTCAATTGAAAAGTCAGCAATCTGGCGTACTTGGCAACGGTACGCCATTCGCCCCACCTAGCCCTAAACCTTCAAAGCTAAAGGGAGTGTCTTATGAGCTAAGCGTAAGTATGGCCAAGTTTAAAATGTTTTTCTCACTTTCGTTTCAGCTCCTACCGGAAAGTTCCGCTGTGAAGCGTTTGTCATTTGTGGTGGACAGTTTGGAAAATATTTTTGTTGGAAAGGAATCTGTTTCCTCAGCTGAGCAGGTGAAAGCTCGACTCCTATTTGTCCAGGAAATAAGATATTTATTTGACGAGGCTAAAAGGGAGTCTCTAGTTGCGACTTCAACCGAGTCAGAGTCCATAACCCAAACTGAAGAACTTCTTACAAGAACCAAAACACTTCTAAACGGTCTTACAAGCAGAAAACATTAACGTTTAGAGGGATCACCAAAATCCTCCTACTACCTTGAACCAACTAAAGATGCTGATGTGATTCCACCTGACCACGAGTAAGAAGCATTGACATTGCAATCCAAAATCGAGTTTATCAGCGAATTGTGCACGACAATTCTTCTCACCTAGGCGAGATGGCTTTTTCTTTAAATGTTCAAGTTATTGTAGGAACTACCAGATTAGATAGATTACTTTGATTTTGATTTGACGGGAATAATATTTAAAACTGGGATTTGACAGTGAAATAACTATTTCTTTTCACGAAAGTTTATCTATTTTATCGAGTGGGAAGCTTGAATGCTTAAAAACATCGATTGAAGTTATTATTAGATTATCATCATCGTCATTGTCGTCATTATCATCGCTGGCTCCTTATCAATATCATTATTATTATTATTATTATTATTATTATTACTATATCATTATTATTATCGTTATGAACATCCTCAATATTAGTGTTACCTTCGTCATTATCTCTACTATCTGCATCCATGTCATCATCATCATCAGTGTTACTGTTCTCATCATAATTAATACAATTATTATCAGTTGTTAATTTCATTTTGTTTACTTTTCGATAGCCTTTGACATACACATTATCTCGATAAGTTCGAATAACTTTTTCTTCGTCGGTCAGATTATTAAAGATTAGTATATACTAAAACAGTGGATAGCGTTGAGGCGCGCTCTGATTGGCTGGTCAAACTCCGAATATCCTTTGCTATTTACCTCCGAGAAACTCGGGGGAAAATGGCGACCCGGTTTGCATCAGTGACAAGCGAAGAAATCACTCAAATTAACGACGATGGGGTATATTATGTCACTGTTTTAGTATATACTAAAACAACTATTCACCTCAGTGTCGGTGGTTAGCGGTGGATATTTCCCTCGCCGCTTCGCGGCTCGGTAAATATCCACCACTAACCACCGACACTGAGGTGAATAGTTGTTAATTATTAGTTAATACCATAAGAAAGGTTGCTTCTAAATATTGTTAAGAGAAGTAGTTGCGAAAGCCAAATCGCAAGTACTAGCGCAGGATTATTGCTCAATCAAAGCTACCATGTTAGAGCAAGTCGTTGGAGGCCATCTAATCTGTCAAGTTATATCCATCATAAAAGCTGTAGTTGTATGTATTACACGACTGTCTCCTTTTCCGGAAGCTCTTCTCTATCTTCCGACGAAATATATTGGAGGCTCTCTCTTCTGTTGCAGCCCACGCCCCCAAAGGCTAAAAGACCTACACGTCCTTGATCGGCCGCATGATTTTCTCCGCGGTAGCACGAGTCCCGCGTGGTGTCGTTATTTTTAATTTTCAATTTTGGAAGAGGAGAAACCATGGTTTCTCGTCCATTTTTCCATTCGTGATCAAGAAATGAACCGCGTTCATTCTTTTTCACATTAATTTCTGTCTCATAAGTCGTAGGTTTCCTTAAAATGTCTCCACTACTCTTGAAGCAAGTGCATTTGAACAAAAAGTTGAAAACGTCCTTGAACTCCTTGTTCAATGTTCCGTATGCAATCGCGTTGAGCGCACTGTTTGCTATTGGGAAGATGTTAGCTATGGTGTATGCCATCTCTCTGTAACTCGTATTTGTCAAATTCCCGTATCTCAACCAGAACGTGAACACCACGTGCTGAGGTAGCATGCAAATGGCGTAGAGCAAGACGAGGGCGATGAGCATGTTTCTTATCCGCTGCATTTGTTTGGCTCTTCGTTGAATAGCTTTCCTAAAGACCTCGCTTCGAGCACACGTCTCCATAGTAACCGGAAGTGCATTTTTCCTCAAAGAATAAGCCGTTATGCCCACTAAGACCGCAATGATACTCAAGGGCAACAGATACTGAATGCAAAACATTAATATCCAGTAGATTTCTTGTAATATTGGCGATGTCCAAACCTCTTCGCAATGCTTTCTCCCAGGCTGAGGCGAATAGAATTTGGTGACAAACAGAAGGGGAAAGGCGGTCACGGCCGATGCAACCCAAATGACAGCTATTATCCACATTACCCGCCTCCTGGATAGCTTAGACTTTACTGGAAATACGATCGCACGATATCGGTCAGCGGTGATGGCCAGTAAAGTTCCGATGGACACAGACAGTGACAAGGGGAGTATTATGTAAGCCAGATAGCACATAAAACTTCCAAGAACCCATTGATAACAGTTTTCAAATATAATCATTTGCGTTGGAACGTAAACGAGGACGAGAATCAGATCGTGGAACGCAAGATTGAATGTAAATATGTTACAGCTGGTTTGAGTCCCTTTTCGTTTAAGAATCGCTACGCAGACAACTGCATTTCCGAACGAACCAAGGATAAATATGATTGAGTAAACCAACCGCAAAGTCCATTTTAGGTACGTGGACGCAGAACTGCATTCTGATCCAAATAACGTAATGTTATTACTCATCGTCAGTGTTTCAGTATATTTACTGCATAGCCCGATTGGGCGACAAATGGTCGGTAAAATCCTCGGCAGCCTATCAGTGTTCTGACTAAGGTTTCTCTTTTCAATCTAAAGAGTGAAAAGGTGAAATGTTTGTCCTCAATTTTTTCGCTCCATAAACATGAATCTTCGTTCTGCTGTAAGTAGCGCACATGCATGCGTGCAGGAACAGTTTTCGTTCATATGTATCTTTCTTTCAGTTTTGTTTAACATATCGCCCTACTTTCTCCTGTGCCCCCTTCCTTAACGTATTTACGACTTTTACGGACAGCCAAAGAACTTCTTAGCCCGCATTTTACTGAAATTTGTGCATCGAAGTGGGGGTTTCAGATGACAGGATCGATTGTATTTCTCGAAAAAATATACGGACGTTTTATCGCAGCACAGAATAATAAGTTGCGCACTAAGATTGAGAAAAGAATAATTTTGTCTCATGACATAGCAGGCTCTCTAAAGTTCCAGAGAAAATGCTCTGAAAGGTAACGGTAGAAAACCAGTTTGCAAAGTAAAAAAAGAACGCTCTCAAATTTTTTCCTGTAGGTAAAGATTTAAGAGGCAATAAGATGTGACTCATTTTGTAAGCTTTGTTTCCAACCCGTTTGTTGACAAACTCATTTCATGCTTAACTCAGAGGAAGCAAAAATGAATGATTTGTGCGGTACATATTCACAGAGTAAAGCCTTGGTCAAACGGCGCATGATAGTCGATGATAGTTGATTCTCTTAAAACTATCATCAACTATCACCAACAATCATTCGCATGGTCAAACGGCCAAAAAAGTTCGTGATAGTTGATGATGGTTCACCGGCAGTCGCGCGAGCAAAGTCACGGGAGCAGCTAGTTCCAGGCTCTTTCCGCGTAAAATGTGAACACTAACATGGCTTCGTGTGAGACAAACAAACTTGTTGAGGTATGAATTTATCCCGACGAAAGAGGGCGGCAGCTTCCTTACTAGTAATCGATTTGTTGGAGGAATGTACGGAGGATGAGTCTGGAGAGCGTTGGTGGAAGAGAGGACGGACAAGGGAATGGATTAAAAGGAGAAACGAAATGGGATGTTAAAATTGGTGGAAGAATTGCGAGTGGAGGACACTGCCGCTTACAAGGAAATGTTGGGTTTCAATATTTTCTTTCTCATTATTATTATCTTGGGTATAAAAACGAATTTCTGAAGCTGAAGCTGAGCCTCGCGAGGAGCTTTTGGCGGCCATTTTAAACAAGCCCGCCGATTTTCGGGGAAAACAGCTGACCAAAAACTATCATGAACTATCATACGCGTGGTCAAACGAGAAAAGCTATCATCGACTATCATGAAGAATTTGAACAAGTTCAAAATGAATGATAGTCGGTGATAGTCGATGATAGTGCATGACAGTTGGTGGTCAAACGGAAGCGCGCGCTTGAACTATCATCGGTTATAGTTCACCACTAAATTTTCTCAGATTCTTATTGGTTTAAATCGATCACGTGACGCGATAGTATCTATACGTATCTATAACCGCAGTTCAAAATATATGAACTTCATATATTCATCGTATGTGACGCGATAGTGTTCATCCGTGGAGAGACACTATCAGCCCATAGTGCCCGTCCGCGGAAAATACCCGGATGGATAGTACTCATCCGTGAAAAATTTTGAATGGTTTGACGGCCGCGAAGTTAGGCAGATCGGAAAAACAGTGACTTTTCAATTCTGGTTGCGAGTTATTAAGATTTGTGACAGGCTATACGCATGAATAAATATTTGATTGATCTGCATTTTGGTGGGTTTTGACTGTTTTTCAACTGGCGCGGGGAAGAAAATTTAGTGGTGAACAATAAAGACAATAGAGTGTTTACGTCTCGGAACTATCGGTTTGACAGTTGCCCTTGGAAATTTGATGTTCTTAAAACTAGCGTAGTTTCCCTCGAGGCTTCGCTTCTCGGGCAAATATTTGTTTCAAGAACATCAAATTTCCACGGGGCAACTGTCAGCCGATAGTTCCTCGACAGAAACACTCTATTGTTTAACTATCAGATACAATGAATATATGAAGTCCATATATTTTGAACTGCGGTATTAAATACGTATGATGCACGATCCTTCGCAGTAGATTTATCATCACGGGTTTATCAACTTAACGGCCTGCTCCCAGTTGGCTTGTGAGCTCAATTGGTAGAGCGCTGCACTAGTATCGCAGAGGTCAGTGGTTCGAATCCCGTACAGGCCTGATTTTTTTCAGGTCTGATTTTCGCTATTGCCTAAATAGTGCTATCTACTCGGCGAAGGATCGTACATCATACGTGTTTAACTATCATCGACTATCATGCGCCGTTCGACCAGGGCTTAATTGTTTAACACTAACTTGACAAAAATTTTGAATTTTTTACCAATAAACAAGATCTTGAACTAAACTCCCTAAATATTCTGTCGTTCGGCGCCATATCTTCCTGACTATCCAGTATCAGTCCAGGAAGTTGAATTTCTTCAACACAACATGATCCTCAGTCTCACATTTGTTCGACTGGAACTCTTTGTGTTGTGGTGAATTACACGTTCAACGTAACTTTGTCACAACGCTTTGTTATTGCAAATTTGTAAATCGATCCAAAATACGAATCTCATTGTTTTTTCGTCAGTCAAAATGGTTGTTAAACAGACATCAACTCTTTGATAACCATATGTGGTCGAGGAGATCTTTCCGTTCATTGCATCTTTATCACTTAAAGTTGTTGATTACGAGCTGTGAGATAAAGCGTACTTTTGAATGACGAGGGTGAGAAAAATTTCTTCCAAAGGTTCGATTGTCATTTTACTTAACAAATTTGTGAGGATCAATGATTTTTGCCACTTCATCTTAACTTGGCCATTCAGAATCAATCGTGGCGCTGCCCACGATTTCTGTTCATCGTTGTTAAAAAAGAAGGGGATAGAGTATGGTGAAAGACTAACCTTTCATCAGGAGAACGCTTGCAGAGGGTCAGCCAACGAAAACTTAATAAAACTCGTGAATGAATAAGAGCTCTCTGTTGTGTCTATGGTGATTCTCTTATGGCTTTTTATGAAAGAAAGTTAGAATTATTTGCTCACTTTCATAGTTTACAAAATCGATCGATTAGAACCAACCAACCGGATCGTTGTCCTTTCAAGGCCACTTAGGTGATTGTCAATTAATTTGAGTCAGATAGTCGATTGTGTTGTCTTCGTGCAATATATGTATGGACGAAAGAGGGACATGAAAGTTCGAGTGATCATTTTTCATGCAAATATGTCCCCTCGTGGTGACCTGAATAAACTTAAGTGTCAGCCTTAATTGAAGTTTCTGCTCTTTGGCTTCACTAAAAAAAGTAGCGAGGATATTTTGTTTCATAAATGTAATCGTTGCATTCACTGCACTTGTTTTGGTTGTCATAGTAAAAGTAGGCACTAAACTTCCCCCCAAAATTATCAACCTTACTTGAATTTTCTCTGTTACATAGCAATTATTCGTTTCAAGAAAGAAAGACATGACCGGGAGCAGTCGGAAATAATAGCGCTACCATATCTAAATTTTCGTTACCTGTCCCACACTGAACTGACAAAAACATGTTAACTTTTTAATTTTTTTTCCCGGTTTTATTCGAAGACTTATAATTTAATTTCAGCGCGACCAATGACAAAAACCCCGTCATAGAATTGTTTCTACACAAATTCGAGAACAGGAGAGGTCTTTAATGTTGTTTTATGTTGTCCTCAACTGTTACAACTGTCAATGAAAACAGTGTTCATTAAAACATTTTTTTTAATTTAAGTCTCTGTCAACTTGGTCTATTGTAATTCTCAAATCTGATTGGTTCGGTCCAATTCGTCATATCCGCCCAGGAATAACTACGGGCGCATGAGAGAAAACTTGTCTTTTTATGTTCTGTTTGTAGATAATGAAGCAGAAATATAATTCTATGGCCAGTGTCACTGTCCTTTAGCTGCTAATAGAAAAAAAATATCTATTTTTTAATATCTTTTTTCTTGATTAAAGAAAATATTGAAAATAATTCTTAGTTCAGGCTTCAAACTGTCTCTCTAATATGGGAATTAGGCTACGGACCTAGATCCATCGATCGTAAAGCCAGTGACTCTTGGCGACCGGTTTGGTTTTGA
The DNA here is from genome assembly GCF_964205215.1 of Stylophora pistillata. NCBI lineage: Eukaryota > Metazoa > Cnidaria > Anthozoa > Scleractinia > Pocilloporidae > Stylophora > Stylophora pistillata. The sequence goes on from NC_142529.1 coordinate 1,171,783, forward strand.
ATAAAAGCATCTATAATCATTAAAGCGAAGGCACGAGCGAGCGAGTTTACGCCTTTTTGACAATCATCTGACAGCCAAGTAATATAACATATAATGAAACATTTATATCGTATATTTTCAATACAATCTAAATGCTGAGTCTCCCGGCACAGTTATATTCCAACCCGGGTTACAAAACAAAAACTACACAGAAGACTTGAAGAGATTGACATGCTCACTTAATGCGGGCTTCTCGTTTAACGTGTATCGCTATAAATGTACAAACTTAGATTAAAAAAAGAAACCTACGACATGTCAACCTGTCATTATTTGAAGTTTAAAGTTGGCAGTCCAGGCTGATGATCCACAAAAATAGATTAATATTCGTTAACCTGCAAGTTTTTTTTTTCAGCTAAGCTAGCCAGCTGCTGCAGTAATTCCCATCTTATTGCCTGGGAGCCTCAATGTCTTATAGTCCGCTTACAGATGACGATTTCACTGAAAATTTATACTTTTTTCAAACCAGGTTTCATCAAAGAAACAAAATACCTGTATTAAATTTCACGTGAATGTTTATGAAAAGTGTTGTTTTGACACTCTCAGATAAGAACGTTAAGTATAGGGATTTGCCATCTCTTGTTGGACAAAATTTACAATAATGAGTTTCATTTCTTGACGCGAGATAACAAGTGTGTTTTCGTTGCGGGGTGTTAAGAACTTAAGTATATCATACTTCTTTGAATGAAATAAATTGTGGCTTTTGTTTTGGACTGAGCAGATGTTCGCAGATCCTTAACGAAAGGTTTGTATCTTCGTTTCACTTTCGTAAAGCAGAATGATTTACAACTGGTGCGGGTTGTCTTGGTTTGGTAAATGACTTACAAAGCTTGCTAAGTTTCCGTGGCTATACAGCTGCTTTGACGGTCGAAAATGATGTGAATTGAAACTAAAGGGCATTTAAAGAAAACACAGAGTACATATGTCTATATCTTTCTAACATACCGGCTTAGAATGATTGTGCCTCAGGGTATTCCAGAGCAGGAATATGGGATTTGATTTTTTCTCAGGCCAGAGAACTAGGTATTCAAGTAATTAACTGGCGAATCAGTTACCCATCTTTGTTTTCAAAGTTGGATTTACCTTTTATCCGCCGTTTAGGTACGGTTTCCATGCTAAGTCCTGTTTAGAGTCTTGACAAAAATTCGACCAAGCCGTGCGTCTCGTTCTCCGCCAATTAGACTGATTTTCTCTTGCGGTCTGACTTCTTCTGGACCAAATAAGAAGGACAATTCCACCATTTCAAATTAACCTTTGCAATATTTTTATCTTTTAATTAAAATTCCTTACTCTTCATTGGCTGTCGATAAATGTCAAACTTAGCACTTTATCACTTAGGGTTGTCTTTCGCTCTCATCAAGGTAAACATCACAGGAAACGATGGTTCTGCCACAACTCTTCTCGTTTGATGCACACTAATTAAAATCGACATTAAATAACATCTACACTAAAATTACTACAGTTTCAAATCACTGCAGCAAATTAATTTTAATTTGCTCTGGATGAGAAGCATCTGTGACCTGTTTCCTCTTATTGTTAGAGGGCTAGCTTGGAAGTGCGAAACGAATTGGCGTTTGGATTTGTTGCGGTCCAATTAACAATGCGTGTAGATTAACGGGGTAAATTATGTCAACAGATGATTGAAAGGTAGTTTTAGTTTTATTCATACAATTCCTAATCCTTTAATTCTCAAGATCTGCTTGTTAATTCTCCTCTCAAGTTGCTTCACATTTCCTTATAAATAAGTTACAAGAATTTGGTGTTAGATCAGGATAACAACTTCTACATAATAACTTTGAGTATTCTCATTGCCTGTCTGCAGAATAATGTATGGATATTTCAGGGAGAAGTAACATGTTTATCACTTCTGAAAGTTAAAAGAAAAAAAACTAACACAAGCCACGGACGATGAGAACGACCAAAAGGAATTGGTTCTAACAGAGTGGTGTTTTCGAACCATTTTAATGGCTTTCCTTTCCTACTTTAACCTTCGGGGCTTTTTCTTATCCCTATTGATATTGGATATCGTGAAGAACTACCTGAAGGACAACCTTTATATCAAGCAATCAATAGTTAATAAGCGACAAATAGCATAATAAACGATTACTGAACCTGCTGGCGTGCCTAAAAATTTACTTTTGTATCTGTTCATAACATTAAAAACGTGTTCTTAACTTAAACCTCTATCTCTCTATTTCTGCGCAACAGTAAGAAGCCTTGGAAGCTTTAGTATTTCAATTCAGGGCATCAAGCTCTGAGGCGGACGCCTATAGCACCAACCTCTTGCTTTTCGCGTAATTAACATTTGTTTCATTTACGTTCGCCGCGCGATTTGCCTTAACATCTCAATTTGAGCTCTTTGTCAGTGGTCACTGAGCGATTTCTCAAACTGAGACAAACACAATACCACTAACAATTGGCTTTATTTCAACCATCTGCAGCTGTTCCACGAGCTAAATATTTACGCTACTGTCAGAGAAAATAACAAAGTTACTTTTTAATATTACAACTTTTTACCACAAGAAAATGAGAAAAATCCGTCATTAATGAGCCTCAAGCTTTGTGAAAACGATCAGCATGTAGTACCGAAAGCACAAAATATCTCTTCTACCTCCGCACGACTTCTGACTCTGGCAGTTGAACTCTAACGACTTTTTTTCAGCTTTAGAGAGGGCATACTGTGTAGAAAGAAATGTTTTGACTATGCAAACGCATCTGAACTTTGCATAAATTGTCTCACTTAGTGGTGTGGTCGGTGTTCTCAGTTAATACTAAAATTTGAAGTTTTTATTCGATTTGTACACATTGACTGCAAATAGCGACAGAAGGTAACCGACGGACAAATTTTTGACCACTTTTCCTCAGTAGGAAGTTCTTTCTTTTTAGCTCGGCTATTTTACATTGGTAGAGTTCTCGTAAACACGCTCAATCCCTGGCGCAGCTGAAAAGTTTTGATTAATGTTGGCTTTCGCTTTAAGGTGGCTCGTACCAGTTTCCTCGCGCGGGGAACAGGTCACTCTTGCGTGACGCGCGCGAGAGAGACGTGTGAAAGAAGCGGGAGATCAAAAGATGAAAATTCAAAACAAAGATGGCGGCGCGTGGAATTTTTTCTACTTTTGTGAGAAGTTTACCTAAGAGCTTGTATTTGATGTGTTGAGCGGCCACTGTGAATGCAGGAGATAGAAACTAAGATAACGAAGACGATTTTCGGAGAAGTAAAGGTTGCTTCACTTCACATTTAAAAGAAATATTCAACCGATATGAAATCTTGCTACGGCGAAAAAAGAAGAACTCAAGTGAAGGATAATCTACCTGAAGTGGAAGAAGACTTTGAAACTTCAAGGAAAATAATATGATATAGCCAGAATTCATGTGTAGGATTTTCAAGATGAGCTCGGGAGGCTGTCTTTGACGGCTGTTTAATGATTTTCTTAGCAGTAAACGTTTGTAAACATCAGATCGTAGGTGCTCGCGCGAGCACACGCAATTGTCAGCGGTAGCTAAAACAGATCATGAGCAGATGTCGATCTTATAGAATCCAGATTTTTAAATGCGCGAGAACGCGCGTGGAAATTGCTAACCTCACGAAAGCTATTGCATGAAAACAAGTCCGGTGACCCCTTCTTTTTATTGTTCCAATATGATAATAATGTCGAAAGGAATCATCAGAAAAAAAACTAGAAAATTCTACGGAAGGAATTTGCGATGTGTGAAAATTGCCCTTTTTGTAGATTTTCTGAAATTCCGCTCCATAGAATTTTTTAAAAATCTTTGTGCATTTTCCTTTTCAAGTGCCAAAAGCAATCTCTGAAAAAAATCAGGGGGTCACCGGGTTAGTTTTCGAATTATTTAAGCCACAAGCTAAAAAATGCGTCACAATAATCCTATGAAAGCGTTGCCATGGAAACTGCTAGTAACGAAATGACACTTATTTTTGGATAACCAATGATTATGTAATTCAACCCCGTAAAAGTGTTCAACTGGCCTTGGTCAGTCTCTCTGTTGTATTCTTTCAAAGTTACAGACCATCAAAAAGATGAAAACCGGTACGAGCCACCTTAAATTCAAATTTAAATCGAATTATGATCGGTCAATTGATACATCGCTCAACAAAACTTAATGCTAAAATTTATTACACGGCTTATAGTTTTTTCCAAGAACAATCTAGTGGTCGATCATGTAAGACCTGGATATATCCAATTACCATGTACAATTTTCCATTTATATTTCAGACATGAAATGGAGACGATAGGTTTTCATTTTTCTAAAGAACAATTCCACTTCCTTTTAAACATTTTCAATAGCTTGGCGAATGTATGTTAAATCTGCTTTAGGGAAATGGCGGAATCCCCTTTTTCTTCAGTGATCTCCTCGCGATATTGATTGAAGCAAATTGTAAATTTGTAATTCCATTTGCGTTTCAACAGGCCCTCAAAAACCACTTTGAACTCCTTATTCAATGTCCCATATGCGATGGGATTTAACGCACAATTTGCCATGGGAAATACATTCGAAAATCTAAAGATATACATTTTGAATCCCATCTGGTTAAGATTCCCATATTCCATCCAAAAGTACACAACATGCTGGGGCAGCATACAAATGGCATAAATAATTACGAGTACAAAAAGCATTTTAGTTATTTTAGTACCTTGCTGCATTCGCTTTCTTACAGCTTTTGTGATGACAAGAGACTCTCTTTTTGTGCGGTTAAACAGGACGTCTCTTCTAAGTTTACAAGCAGCAATGGTCGATAAAACACAGATAACAACAAGAGGTGTTATGTACTGAAGAACAAAAATAGAGATCCAATAAACATTATCAATTGCTGAATCTTTGGGCCAGCCTGGCTCTGAGCAGTACACCTGTCCATTGCTACTCCTTTCCTCTCCCGCTACAAAAATAATTGGCAAAGCTACGACTAGAGATGTGATCCAAATGCCAATGATAATCCCCTGAATTTCTCTCTTGGTCAGTTTTGCCGCCAGTGGGGAAACTATTGCACGGTAACGGTTAACTGTTATGGCCAGTAAAGAACCAATAGAGGCCGACAAACATAGCGGAATGATGATGTAGGCAATCCTACACATAATGTCCCCTAAGGCCCAGTTGTGTTCGTTCTCAAAAGCTGTCATCTGCGTCGGGACGTAAATCGTTACAACGATGAGGTCAGCACAAGCGAGATTGAAAGTGAAAAGGTTGTTACTTGTTCGAAGACGCTTGCGTTTCAACACCGCAGCACACACGATCACATTGCCAGCAATGCCCACGACAAACACACAGATATATAAAAAGCGTAACGTCCATTTTAGCGGAACAGGCTCAGAAGAAATCGTCGTTAGTACGAAAGACAAAGATGCGTTAGCTTCTGGCATTCCTTTTCTGCGGAATTTTAACGGTTTTCGCTTATATTCTTTAGTAAAAAAACAAGTGTCCTTCATTCAGTAACATTAACAAGAAGAGGTTTTTTTCAAACAGTGCCGCGGCAGTCGCAAATCTAAAGCTTTATGTTTTATTTCATCCATAATGAAAAATGTTTTTCATGGCGTATTTTCTCAGTCTTGAAACAAGAATAATAATCACTCTTAAATCAGTGGGACGTTTTCAGAGGAACTGTTTCGGTCTATTTAGAAATGCTTGAAAGAGCTTGAAAGCCTGACTCGATCATTCAGTGATGTCTCATAAAAGCCTTTTCCTTTGGAAAAGAGACAAAGCTTTTCTGCTTTTCTTCCTGAGTGAAAGTGGAACTTATTAAAGTAAATCTATTCATATATGTTTAATTCAATTCAATTTAAAGGCGTTAAATAGGATATATGCGTTTTCAAACCATGCCGATGTTTAGATTAGTTCATTATTGAGCAAAGAAAACGTATTTTTCATTTTCTTTGTCTGTCATTTGCGTAGCATCCCAGAGAAATTTTAATTTTAGAATTCGGTTCTATAGTTTTTGTTTCTGTTTCTTGAGAAATAGACCTGCCGTTTGAGGAAAACAAAGCTAATCATATGCTTTTTTGCAAGTAGATATCGATTGCAGAAATTGGTAGTTTCACGTTCTTGCCGATAACTAGAATTCACTGATCCCTATCTCACATACAGCTTGTGTAGGTTACGTTATCGACCTACATAAACGAATGGTAACAGTATAATGTTATTGTTGGACTTAAAGTGCACCTAAACCCAAAATTTTTTTTTCGCTTAACGAAATAAGCGTATTTTTTGGAGTATTTCTGTGCAAACATTTTTTTATTTGCTCAAATCTTCAATTGTCTGTGCCCAGTCAAAATACGGAAAATCGGCCGCCATCTTGCCCCACGGCCGAGTTTAAAGAGGAATGGCTCTAGCGGGTAATGTGACGTCAAATCGAGAACACGAAAGTCTGCATTTCACACATTTTCGCTTGTTTGGGAAGGTTGTAGTCGATTTTGTCCGAAAATATGCCGACTAAGTGTGTTGTAGGAGGATGTAGCAACGTGCGAAATTTGCAAGAGGGTATCACGCTTCGTACATTCCTCATACAACACACCTGGTCGGCATATTTCGGACAATATCGACCACAACCTTCCCAAACAAGTGAAAATGTGTGAAAAGCAGACTTTCGTGTTCTCGATTTGACGTCACATTATCCGCTAGAGCCATTCCTTTTTAAACTCGGTCGTGGGGCAAGATGGCGGCCGATTTTCCGTATTTTGACTAGGCACAGAAAATTTAAGATTTAAGCAAATTAAAACATTTTTGCACAGAAATACTCCAAAAAATAAGCTTATTTCGTTAAGCGAAAAAAATTTGTTGGGTTTAGGTGCACTTTTAATGTATCCAAAATTGTTAATTGTGCTGTCAGAGCAAATTAATCACTGTAATGAAAGTAAAATGTTATCTTATTCACATGTCTGGTAAAAAGCTCCTGAATTTTTCGAAAGAAGACTGTAGATCAAACGTATTTTGCAATTCTTGGTATTTGGTAAAAAAAAAAGCTTGATCATCTTCGAACAGACGCACCTATATGGAGATACCACTAAATATAAAAAGTGGGGCCATATAAATTAAAACCGACTGGTACGACTGTTACCTTAGAGCTTAACTACAATAATTTTGTCCTAAACGAAACAGCTGCGCGCGCGCTATGCATCGCGCCTTGTGACAAAATAAGCTGTCGCATCTAAAAACAACGCTTGTCGCACGTTGTTATAAATTTGGCATAGATGGTCGCAAGGCAGGTAGCCCCAATAAAAACTGTCATTCTTGTCAATAATAGTGATAAAAATATCAACAATAACAATAGTGATGAGGATGACGATGGGAATGAAATGAGGACCGGACGACAATGGTGATATTAGTAAAAATGACAGTATCAATAATATTGTGTCTCTCGATGCAGACACCAACTGCGGTGTTCCGGCTTCAAAATCTTCTCATTGGGGAAGTTTAGTTATCAATTACATATATGCAGACGACTTCGAGACAGCAAGATGTGTCTATAATAGCGAAAGTCGGTCCATAATAACGACAGTTTGTTTTGGAAATTAGCTGCATGCTCTCCGTGTTATCGTGTTATACTTAATAGTACGTAAAGTTTGTGGTCATCACACGAAACCGAAGCTCTTAATTGCTGGTGTTACTCAGCAATATTATCTAAACACATTTTTGGCATCCAGTCAATTTCAATATTTCTGTTTTACTATTGAAGCGGACTACGCGGACAAAAAGGATTTCCCAGTTTAACCATGAGATGATCACGATTCAAATGAAGAACACAGTTTATGAAAAATAGCTTTGGAAAAAGGGCTGTGTGAACTAGACATTACTTACCATCGAGGAAAAGGATGTGTTATAACCTCACAGATGTTCGAGCTATAATTCACAGCGCTGAAAACTATTGTTAAACGATAAAAATACAACTATATTTAATCTGAAATATCGAAAGGGTTTCCTTATAATGGTGTCGGGGAAAGGAATGGAAATGTTATATTACTTTAAACCATTCAATGCAAAAAATTATAAAAAGGTTGATTACTTCTTATTCCTTTTGAAAGTCTTATCTTAAAGGTAGAGTTTGGTCACGTCTTTCCCGTTATGATCGGGAAATTGACATGGAAACAGTTGTTCAGTTTCTATGGTAATTAGAACTCGTGGTAGTGTCTTGGGAAAGCTATGTTATTAATCAAGTAATTTTGTTAGTCCAGGAAGAGTAATTCTCTCTGGTAAAAGGTTGCGTTCGACACCCCTCGTTCTTAGAGGTGACTTAAGGTGTAAACATGTGATAACCTTCATGTTTTTAATGTTCTTGCGCAACACGGTAAGAGTCACGTCCGCTTTTCTAGTAGTGAGCTTGGGCTGCCTGTGCCGTGTTGCGCAACGTTTTATATTTACAAAGGTTTGTATGGGATGTTATCGGTTTGCCTTAAAAGAGAGGAAAAAATGTCTTGTTTTGAAATAAAATGGACTTACCTTATTGCCTTGTTGTTTTCCTTGTTGATTCCTAGCGTCTCAGGCCATTTTGAAGCGTTTTCGGCGAGTTAGCGCTATGTTGATGTTCAACTGCTAAAAGAAAGTTCTTAATCGGACAAGAGACATAATGAGATCAAATTGCATGACGGGTAATGGTAGCTCAAGCTGAGAACTTGCTGGTGTTGAGCTAAACGCTGATCCTGATTACTTCCAAGTTGTTGTGGTGTGTCTGTGGTGCGAATATAAAAAACACACAAGCTTTCGTAAGTTTCAGTAGACTACACAAAAGAGCTGTGACGTTATATCCACGTGATTTCAATACATTAGCCATTGTAATGCGATAGTATTTACCCGCAGTCAACACACGTGTGTAACCGAGCAGATGCTTGAATAAAGGACTGCTCTCACAGACACAAACTCTTGTCTATCCATTGAATACAACGTTACAAGAGCGACTTCATTCACTGCAAGGTATCACTTGAAAATTACTACATTGACACTCACTCGGTGCAGCCTGAGGACTACTTCTGTTGGCAAAGTACTCACTGATGGCCTGCCTCACTTCACTCCCTATGATCGAGCAATTCAATTCCCTGTTTCGATCCATCCTCTGCATTTTGGACAACATAACATGGCCTATAGCGTGAAGCTTCGTAACCGTGCCGTAAAAATGCTTTGTGGCAATACCTCCTTGGGTCACGTGACTTTATCGACACTAAATTTTTATCGAATGAAAATATTCTTAGCGAATGAAAATAAATTTTTATCGAATGAAAATATTTTTAGCGAATGAAAATATGTCATTTATCGAATGAAAATATTTTGTCAAATTTTGCTACTTTTTGGCAACCATAGGTAACTGCCCGAAAACTTCTCTCCTTCCCACGATGTTCACGTTAATAAGTTTTTGTTCAGATTTTAATTAGCTAACCGGAAACACAGCTAAGCTTTCTCTTAGAGCTTGCTGGAGGTAGTCCACGAACTTAACGTTCTCTGCAACCCTGGCCGTATTGTGAACGACTTTACTACAAAGCGAAGATTAGATTTTGGCGCGAACAGAAAGCAGAAAGCGACGTAGGCGAAAGCGCCAGTTGCTCAACATACCTGCGTGGCCCGTGCGACGAATAACTTCACGGGATTGGCAAAATTTCAGTCACAGTAAATTATACAAAAAAATCTAGAAAGATTTAAGCTTAAATCTCGTTTAACGTTTAAAGCGACATATCAATGACTGCAACCATCGTGTTGTATACAAACCTCGCAAACTTTAAAACACGTTCTCTAGTGATACCAGCGAAAGTATTCAGTATGATTTCCGGTAAGATTTTCGCGGACAATCTGATCGATTTCTCTTACATTGTGTAGAGACTGAAACTTTTCACCTCAAGCAAATCTCCGTCCCACGGCCCAAACAAACATAGCGAGGAACTGAGCTACTAGTATATATCCGTGTTAAAACACACGAAAGGACTCTAAAGCACTTTTCACTCTGATTGGGCAGAAAAACACAAAGATTTTCTGGCGCCAATCAGATGGCAGAACGACTGCGACCGTTTGGAACTAGTCTTGTAAGACAATGTCCCCAGTACCCTGGCTCCAGAGGTTTCTCTTTTTCTCTCCTTTTTCTCCCTGTTTACTTCAAGAAACTCGCTCGTAGCTCCGAGAAAAAGAGACGCTGCTACGCAGTTCCGCCAATCTCGCTGCTTCGCAGCCCGAAAGGATTGTAAACAGGGAGAAAAAGAGAAACCTCTGGAGCCAGGGTATGTCCCCAGGGGCTCTTCAGGCCCTAACTTGAAATCGACCCAGCTTCTGGGTCTCCAAGGATGAGTAAAAAAAAACTAATTTTGTCAAAATGATCAAGGCGTGTCCTTGTATTGAATCATCATCCCGGCGCTAATCTCTTCACACAAGACAAATTATCAAACTCTAAAGTAACAATTCAGCGTACTCTCTTTTTACTATACGCTGACTAGACGTGAATTTTAATATTCTCTCATTCGATAGAGGGCGGAAATGGCCCAAGACCAAGGTTAACCGTAAAAATGAATCTTTTAGACGCCTCATATAATTGATGCATATTAAGTTTGAAATAGTCACGTTTGAAGTAGTCACGTTTGAAGAAGTCACGTTTGAAGCACAATTTATGAAAATATATTGAAATGAATGAAACTGTTTATGGTAGAACTTGCAGGCTGAAGTTTCACAAAGATAAACTTGAGTATTAGCAAGATGTATTTTCGACGAAAATAGAACAAAATGCATTTACGTTTAGGTTGGCGAGAACCAAAAATACTTAAAGCAGTAAGTAAATAGGCTGCAACAACAAACATATGAAACATATGTATGAACTGCGGTTATGAAACGTATATGTGCACGATCCTTCGCAGTAAAGCACTATTTGAGCAATAGTGAAAATCAGACCTGAAAAAAATTTCAGGCCTGTACGGGATTCGAAGAGCGCTGCACTAGTATCGCAGAGGTCAGTGGTTCGAATCCCGTACAGGCCTGAAATTTTTTTCAGGTCTGATTTTCACTATTGCTCAAATAGTGCTTTACTGCGAAGGATCGTGCACATATAAATAGGCTGCGTCGTGCATTATAAATATATCAAACGATTTTTTCGAGTATTTCAATTTAATAAGACAAGGGACCTAATGGTGGGCTTATTGTTGGGACGAAAATTCTTAGGGCGCAGACAGCAGATAAATTAAAATCCATGGCACCGAAAGAATGGGGAGGCGAGAGATAAGGGAAGGCAGCTATTCAGTTAATGAAGGAAGAACTTCTACAATCCCCCACTAAGCTGTAATTGACTTCATTTCCATTGTGTGTCAGTCAATATTTTGTGATAGACATGAAAATACTGTTTATATCTTAGCAGATGGCTCGAGCACCTATGGCATATTTTTTTTCTTTCGTTTAATTTTTCACTCACGCCAAGAAGCAACATGGACAGAAAAGGCAAGTTTAGACGTCGATGTTTAAAACTTTCACTTACATGGTAATAATTTACTCTTTTTTGTTAATCTTACGTCGTAACCTGGTGAGTCTCATCATTATAGTTTTTTAGAAGGAAGCGCAAATGGAGTTAAAGTTCCTCAATTGAAATTTGCAGACCAGTCAGACATTTATTTCTTTTATCACTAGCATATAACGAAAACGGTGCTTAAGTATCAGAAATTTATCAAGTGTATCCTGCTTATAATGTCAATTTGAGCAGAATTTTACATTCTTCCTATGTTCGATTCTCAGGCTTCCACAGGTTTCATGAAATTATGTATGCAAAAACAGTCAAAATATCTTGTGTTAATTTTCAACCATCCGGCGTGGGTAGTGTATTCGTTTCATGCTGATTATATTTCCTTTCCACTCCGTGACATGCTAAATTAAAGTGGGCAAATAGTAAATCATGGGGGTTCCTAACGATGAAAATAAAGCATAAATCGCAGAAAAAAGACGAGTTAGTCAGAGGCATCTTATCCACCAAAAGTCGTCAGAGTAAAACTTGAATTATACCGTGATATATTTACTTGCGTTTTATAAGATTGTGTTCATCGGAACCAGATGCTACAAGGCCGCCTGAAAGATGTCATGTATAATATATTCCTTTAATTAAGCTGGGAAAAAAAACCACCCAGCCATAGATAAAAGCGATGATATTAATGATAAAGATTAAAAAAGCCGATTTGGCCATAACCACGACAATTCAGCATCCATGTCGAAATCTATTTCTTAATTCGCAACCATGCAGCTGCTACCGCTCAGAAATTTTCACATACAATCCATTTCTTCATTTAACTGGCTCCCCTAGCTACTCACGCTAACTTCCGAGTTGACAATGAGCACAAATGAAATGCGGGGAACGGTTGTTAGTACCCGGCTCTGAACCGAGCTACACTGCACGAATGGTGCGCTGATCATAAAAAGTTATTAAAGCACAAACTGTGAACACTTCCATGAGATGGACAAGAATTTCGCAGTGGAAAAATAAAAATTCACGTTGACAGTAATGTTCTATTGGAAAAATATCCGTTATTTTAGCCCCTCAAGAAAAGCGCTATTCACCTGTTTGGTATACACTAAATAACAATAGGGGCAATAAATGTGTTAATTCTCCAAGCATATAACGATTCCTACGCAACTGATATCGGCACGTACAGAAGTTTTAAAGAAAATGACCCTTTAAACTAAAGTCAACAGTGAAGAGATAACCTTTCACCTTTTGTCCCAAAAATGATTGGTAACTTCTCCTTACAATATCAAGACATAATCCAGGAAAACAGTTGGGGAGAGTACAAAAGAACTTATCAGCTAATAATAAAGTATCTTGACTATGAATTTGTAAAGAAACTGAGTGATGGCCAGAATGAGACCGATAAACGAATGATCTGAACGTGCGAGTCAGTCATTAAGACTTTCACCAATAGTAATAATAATAATAATAGTAATAATAATAATAGTTATAATGATAATAGTAATAATAATAATAATAATGATAATGATAATAATAATAATGATAATAACAATAATAATAGTTTATTATATATATATATATATACATATACATATTTTAACCTTACTTTTTAATCAGACATTACCTTTTAATTCTAGTATCACTAGCCGGAGCACAGGCTACGCATTGGCGCCCTGTGTTCCTCTTACCTGTATGGCATACAGATAGTTTTACTGCTGATAATAGTAATAATAATAATAATAATAATAACATTTAACACTTGTATAGTGCAAATTCCCGTACAGAGGTTCTTTTTGACTGAGGAGGCTTTAAGAGCGAAATATGTTTCAAGATTCTTAAAGCACTCTTATTTTATTTTTACAGTTTCTATACGTGCGTCGAATGTGATACTCTAGACGTGATGTCTTATTCTGCAAGTAGTTCAAATTATTCAAACGCATTCTTAGCCTCGGCAACTACTATTTCTTTAAAACGTACAGAAAGATATGATTAAATGTGCTTAAGTACCGTACCGTGCACCAGGTACGGCAATGGATCGGTTACTTACCGATTGTTATTGTAGTTCGTCAGTTTTCCTAAGAATAACCGAATACGCCTTGTGATTAAAAATAAAACAGAGCGTTATCATCGGTTTGAAACATCGGAAATTAAAAGTGCCAACTTCTGAGCTGATAACTTTCATTTTCTTAATTATGGAGCTTCCGCGATACAATTAATCGAGTGCAGATGGAAAAGTAAATTAACGGTTCTACTTAATCATAAACAAACTTTCATACAAAATAGCGCGGCTTCCTTAGTAAGTGTCGTATTGGGCATATCATCTTTTATGTCAAATTAGCGCAGTACGCAAAAACCATGCTGCTGTGCAAGAGAAAGAGTTGGGAAATTAAAAGAGGCCACCTCCAAAAAGTGTTTTCCATCATGTTACCTAAACAGGTAGGAGTTTAAAAAACTAACTAGGGCTTTTGATAGGAGAAACGGCTTTTAAAAGAAGAAAAGCACAAAAAAAAAACAAAAAAAAAAGAGATGAAAAAAGCAATTTCATCGCGAAGCGCAATTCATACAAAGTGAGCTACACAGTAACAGAGACACTTAAGTCAATTCCATTGTTTTTAGCACAATTTAGAGTAAGCTTCTATGGCCCTGGGAAAGATAGAAAAGTTGCTGAGCTCCTCACAACTGATGTTCAGCAACCAGGGCAGTGTATATTACCGGCCCAAATGTCACGGTCTTGAAGAAGCTAGTCCAATTTTAATTATTTTGGAGTTATGGACATTTTGGAGATTTGCAAATATGAGAATTGGGCAAAGGGGAACGAAAGCGATTAAGGATCGAGAGGATCAACACGAATTGCAAATGACAATGGAGAAAACATTGATTGATACTAATTTTTAAGAGGTATCCTGAGTCAAGACGTAAATCCTTTTAGTCGCTAACATAAATTAGACATTTCTTTTCACTGCATATCGAAGACGTCAAATAGGTCTAATGGGTCTTCTCGGAAGTCGGCGCGTTAAGCTGTTCGGGAATATTCTTCTTTGTTGCTGTTAACCTCTAAAGTTACAAATAACTTGACAGAATGGCAAGACAAGGAAATGGCTTGCTACTGGGTATTTGTAAAGTTATTGAAAGATGGCAGATGGGTTAGACGACAGTAGAAAGCAGCGCATTAAACGTATTATGAGTGGCTAAGCAACGTTTCAGTTAGAAGTCCCATGATTTCCGAAATCTTCCTTAATTCAAAGAGTTTTTATGGGAGAGAATTTATCCTATAACAGATACTGGAAAATGAACCTGATGATAGCCTCTTGTATACCATCATCCGGTTGATGTCCTCTCGTGATAATAAAATAGCTGCAATGTAAAAGTTGTTAAATGCATTAACGGCAAAATCACATAATTGCATAAAAGACTTTTATTGGCAAATATCTCTGAGAAGCGATATTGCTACTCAAGAAAACCATGTATTTAGAAAGAAAAGTGGTTTCGACATGTCTTTTTCTCAATATTTCAAATGAGGCAGGTTAGTCTCAGCGCGGATTCAGTCTTGAAAGGACTCAGGAAGCAATAAAATTGTATTTATTCTTCAAAATTTCCGTAACTATTAGTTCACTCGAGCGTATCGTTAAAAGCTGAGTCTACCCTCGCTTTTATTCTGTTGCTATGACTAAAGCATCAATTCTTGATTCATGACTGACGTATACTTATATGCAAATTAGCTTGTCGACTTACAGGATTTTCTTCCACTATAAAATTAAAGTTCTTTTACAATACAGATACGAAATTTATAGGCAGCTGATTTAGCAGCATAAAATAATAAATTGCTCCTATCCTTAGCAGACTCAATAAGTGCATGATGTTGTGGCCCAGTGATTGCGACAATATATAGTTCTACCTTCAATACAAAATCATCCCTTTAATCTCCTTCGCTGATAATCAAAATTGTTTTTGCAGAGATGTTTCCCAAGATCTATAAATTAATCTTTTGTGAAAGCTGTCCGTCAAGAGTGGAATTAATTTTTCTGCCATTGTCAACCTGCTGTTGTTTTTCTTTTCTCAGATTAAAGACGTAGACATTAAAGGTGATCTCACTTTCCGTCATTTTGTTGTGAACTACCGAACAGAAATCTTTGACAAACACAAGAATCCATTAGAAAGAGCTTTAATATCGGACTTCATTAATAAACTTGGCTGTCACTACTCGCTAACAACTTGGCAAAGGAAGTACTATAGGGTTCCTGCAGTTATTCGCATGAACAAGAT